>NW_009624446.1:520-774 GCF_000690535.1 Cariama cristata | reverse complement strand
GGGATTTAGGGGTCCCCGGAGGGGATTTGGGGTTCCTGTGGGGTATCCAGAGGCCAAAAGGGCATTTTGGGGTTCCCGGGGGGTACCTGGGTGTTTCAAGGGGGTGTTTCAAAGGTCCCTATGGGGTATTTTGGGGACAAAAAGAGGGTTTTTTGGGGTTCTCCCCATGAATTTGGGGTCTTTTCTATGGGGTGGGGGCAGTTTGGGAGGGACCTGGGGTCCCTTGGGGTATTTTGGGGTCCCACGAGATGTTT
>NW_009624446.1:0-472 GCF_000690535.1 Cariama cristata | reverse complement strand
AGAGGGAGGAATTCAGGGGGCAAAGGGGTGGTTTTGGGGTGAAAGATGGCGATTTGGGGACAGCTGAGTTAAGGAGCAGATCTGAGAGCGCCAGAGGTGAGTTTTGGGGTGAAATGAGGGGATTTGGGGGCAGGTGACGAAGATGGTGAGCAGGTGGGTGGATTTGGGGGTACCACAGGTGACTTTTGGGGTGAAACGTGGAGATTTCAGGCAACTGGGAGAGCGAGGGGGGATTTAGGGTTGTCATTGGCAGATTTTGGGGTGGAGACCGGCAGCAGCAGGGAGGATTTGGGGGTGCTGTGGGTAGATTTTGGGGTAAGATCTGGGGATTTGGGGTGCTATGAGCAGGTTATTGGGGTGATCCCGGGGTTTGGAGGTGCCAACAGAATATTTTGGGGTGAAATGGGATTTTGGAACAGGTGGTGATGGGCGGCTGGGGTGGGGGACAGATTTGGGGGTGAAAGATGCTGTT
>NW_009624445.1:11644-12474 GCF_000690535.1 Cariama cristata | reverse complement strand
GGGCTCTCTCCCTGCCCCGATATTCCCTGCGCGCGTGTTTTTCCCACCACAGAGGGTTTTGCTGCAAGATTTAAGCCCCCAACGGAGAGATATTAAAGAAAGAAATTTGAAAAAGCATTGCACAGGCAAGAAAACCTGCCACCCATTTCCAAAATGCCATTTTTTTCTTTTTTTTTAAGAGGCTCCTGCAATTAAATGAGGGCATTTCAGAAAAAAAATTTGCATTAGGGGATTTTTGCTGATCTGCCCCCCGGAAAGCAGCATAGCAGAAATTGATTATTTTTTGCCCAATTTCCTGAGGAATGGAGGTTTGGAAGAGGTCATGGGCAACGCAGCCAACAGCGATAGCACATTGTCCTTATAAATCCATTTCTCCCCCAAATTGTTGCCTTATTGCAAGAACGCAGCCACCCAGGGAAACCCTGCATAGTTAATTGCAATGAAAAAAAAAAAAAAAAGAAAAAAAAGAAAAAAAGGAATAAAACAGAGCACATGGCTAAAAAATAGCCCAAAATCCATCAAGCAAGGGAAAAAAAATAAGACTTTTTTTACGAGTGCTGTAATTGCCGTACCGGACAGGCAATGTCAGTGATCCCAGATCCATAATGCAATAGCTATAATATAATATAATATTTTAATAGCATAGCATAGCATATCCTACACTATACTATAATGTATATTCTATATTCTATGTTACATATTAATGTTTAATGTTATATATATTATAACGTTATATAATATAGCAAAAATATAAGCGTTGCTCTAATTTGTTAGGTCATTGCTATAATTTGTTAGGTACCCCAAAGGCGCCTGGCAGATGGATTTAATCA
>NW_009624445.1:11219-11462 GCF_000690535.1 Cariama cristata | reverse complement strand
TTGGGTGAGGACCTGGCCCTGCGACGTCACCATCGTCACGGGCTGGTACAAGGCTCCGCCTATGGAAAAAAAAAAATAAAAGGCCTTGTAGGGGTACCGAACCCCCCAAATTTCTACCCTCCTCATCAATATCCCCCATGCTCTGTACCTGGCACTGCAGGTGAGCCGCTGCCGGCGCTCATGGCCAAGTTGCCTGGCGGTAGCGCGGCCGTCGGCACCAAGATGCCCGGCGGTGGGGTGGAG
>NW_009624445.1:10092-11183 GCF_000690535.1 Cariama cristata | reverse complement strand
AGAGCTCTGCAGCATCTCCTGCGAAAACAAATATTAAATCCATGAATTTTAACACTTGGCAGAACTAGATTTTAATTTTCCCACTCCAGGAAATTTCACCCCGTTGCCTTTTTTTTCCTTCCCCGAGTGGTTCAACAGGCAAAAATTGCACAAAAAGCGATTTTTAGTTTACTGCAATTGCAAAATAAGATGGAAAATTAAGGATTTACGTCTTGCAAAGCTCCCACTTAGCGTCTTCCCCAAACTCATCTTCTTTGTGCAGCGACTATTTCCCATCAGGAAAAAGGAGAGAAAAAAAAAAAGAGCATGATAGACAAGAAGGAATTTCTTCAATCTTCTTCTTTCTATAAATTTCTTTTTTTGGTGCTTTGACTGGAATTGGATAATGCAGCGTTTGCTACAAGCCAAGGCAAGCACCACAGTTCCCCCTTGCCAGGATAATAGTAAAATAATGAAATTAATAATAATATAACCCCATTTGCTATCATTCCTTGCAGCTTTAAGCTAACTTCTTGCAAAAATCAGCATTTTTTTAGCCAAAAGCTGTAATCTTACTATCAGCCCAAGCTCTGGAGGAGCTCTTGCATGTGAGCAGCAATTGGGAAAAGCCCAAGTTGAATGATTATTGGAGTATTTAATGCAATATTTTGGGAAGGGAAGGGTGCTGCCATTGAGGATATGGGGGAACACAGGGCGATGTAACACAACCTCCCAGAAAGGCAGGATTTTGCAAATAATATTTCTAAAATTATCATTTCAAAATAAGCCTAAGATAACTATATGTATCTAATTTGGAAATGAAATTGGACTCATTTATTGCAATAAAAATATTGTTGCCCTTCTTCTACCCATTTTCCCATTCTGCATCACTTCCCTGGTATCCAGCTCATTCTCAACCGTTGAAGAAAATGCCAACAAAGGGGGTTTTTTTCACCTTTTTATTCCATCTCCCTTCATTTTGATGCATTTCTTCAAGAAACCTATTACTTGGTTTAAGAAAAGAGAATTTCTCTGGACTGGTGATATGCAACGACAGCGGAAAAGGTGAGCAGGCAAACGTGGTCGGGTTGGAAAAAGCTGTAGCTCCTCTT
>NW_009624445.1:0-10068 GCF_000690535.1 Cariama cristata | reverse complement strand
TTTCCCTTGCAATAAAACTACAGAGATGGTAATTTGAGTGCACAAATCAATTAATTTTACATCAAGAGATGATGTGAGTGCATCGTTCAGTGGGGAGTCAGGGTACCCGTGTCCACGTCAATGCATTTCCCATTGCTAGGGGAAAAAATGTCATTTTTGGTCCTTTTTTTCTTTCCCTTTTCCTCATTACATTCATGCTTCTATCAGCTTTTTCCCCATCACTCACCACCAATTTGCCTCTGCAATGGTTCTGAATAAACTCGGATTTCCATGCATGCTTTTGCTATTAAAAACCCTTGCTGCATCTTCCCCTCCCATGACGCCGAGCCCCTCCATTGACGATCTGAATACTATTTATCTGGAAATTTTGCTGCAATTGCTGTGCCTTTTGCTTCACCTCCCAGACACTCCTTTTCATAGCTAAATTAATTAAAAAAATGTAAATCTGACCATAAAATATTTGTTGGGTTTTTTTTTATATCCCTTCCCCATCGCCAGTCTTTTGGGGCAAACGGTTTTTGGTTTGAAAACTGAGGATTTCTCAGCATACAGAAAGCAAAAATCTGTCGCTTTTGCATGCACTTGGACTTGACTTTTGCCAAGCGTCCAGTAACAAACACGCTGGAAATATCAATATAAATCATAGAATCATTATGGTTGGAAGAGACCTCAAAGATCATCAAGTCCAACCGTACACCCAATGCCACCATGCCCACTAAACCATGTCTTGAAGCGCCACATCTAAACGTTTTTTGAACACCTCCAGGGACGATGACTCCACCACCTCCCTGGGGAGCCTGTTCCAATGCCTAACGACTCTTACAGTGAAGAAGTTCTTTCTAATGTCCAGCCTGAACCTCCCCTGGCGCAACTTGAGACCGTTTCCTCTTGTCCTACATGCTCCTTGGAGAACCAAACATGCTCCCTGGAGAACCTCAAAAAGCAATCAGATATGGCCAGCAGCAACCAGAGATTTGGACCAGCCTGAAGGCCTCCAGCTTTCCTCTCCTGCCTTGTTTTTCCGTGATTTCTCCAAAAGAAGAACATCCAGAAGACCATTTTTGGAAATCCATTGGGAAGAAATAATTTTGGGATATTGGAAAATGGGAACAAGAAACTGCTGTTTCCAGATACAGTGGTCAAAGTTATTTTTAACAGCATTTTATGATGATAAAAATTGCATTTTTTTGGTGGCGGAGAGGAAAACTGTCTCAAAACATCAGCTCAGTGGTGTCCAAAAAGGCAGAATATTGGTAATTATTAGAAAAAGATATGAAATAAATTCATGGTGTTTCTGCAACGGCACTGTGAAAGCAAAGGTACCCAATGGAAGTGGAGGCTCTGCCTTAAAATAAATATAGACATCTCCAAGAAGATTTTAAAAATATAATTTGCATACTAATTGCCTCAGATCGCAAATGCCAGCCAAATTATATAACGCTTGCAATTTTGCTGCAGTGGAAAATATTTTATATTTTTAGGACTCAAAGAAGTTGAAATGTTTCGGGCAATTTTGAAACTGGAATGTAAAAAAACGTATCACTAGGTGTCTCTGCAGATCCACATCTCTGCATTGACCTTCCACAACTCTACGGCGAAACACGATTTCTCCAAATTAAAAGTCACTTTAATGAAGAAAGAGACCTGGTACATATTGCATTGCACAAAAAAAACCCCAAACCATTCTTACAATAAGGCAAGTGTCAAAGACCAAGTGCTCAAGTGTAAATAAGTGCTAAAATTCAGCGCTACTTGAGTTGATATCCTTCCCCTTGGGCTTTATGATACAGCAATTTATTTTTGGGTGGCAGGCATGCGTAAAATTGTCTGACTCGTCCTAACTTTGTGAAATTTGTTTGTGCTCGAGTAAAGCTGGGGGGAAAATCAGAGTTAGTTGAAGAAAAATGAAACCCATGAGTTTGCTGAGAAAGAACTGGCCAAACTCAAACTAATGTAAGAAGATTCATAAGGCTCCTTCGTGGATGGATGGAGATGAGAAAAAAATTGACTTTAAATAACAGAGAAATCCAGGCTTGTCCACAGGGCAAACTTGGGTAAATTAAGATCTCTACAACAGTACTGCATCGAGTCAGGCCAACCTAATCGTCAGCCTCTAACCACCAGCAAGACAGAGAAAGAAGTCAAGAAGAAGAAAAAAATGCAGTTCTGAAAATGCCCATTTCAACACTGCCAAACTGCTGCAATTCTCACTTGAAACAAGAGCTGAAAAACGCAAGATTTAATCCAATTTAAGTGTCCCTGGCAGTGCTGTGGTTCCCAATGTGATTGGCTTTGCGGTGGGTTTTTTTCTTGCAAGTGAAGTCAACTGGAGAGCAGCGAGGACCACCTTGATGTCAAAAGTAAGTTGACCTGATTTACTTTAAGCGTTGGGTTAAATTGGCTTTTTTCCGCCCCGTGCAACAAGCACCTCCGCTCTCCCGTCTCTCTCTGAAAAACTCAAAAAATATTAATTAAATGAAGGGAGAGGGTTTAAAAGAGTCTGATGAGGACTCAAGGGAGAGGAACGAAGCCAAGTGAAAAACAACCAAGAAAAATGGAAGAAGGGGAATTGCGTGGTGGACTTGCAGGCCAAAGAGGCTAAAACTCCTCCCCAAAACAAAGTGAAGCACAAAATGAGAAAGCGATGGAGAAAACAGGGTAGAAAAATGTCTATAAGGTAACGAAGGTTCAGGGAAGGCTCACCACATAGGAAAAAACCCTAACTTTCCACCTAAACTTGGCCAACACCAGGAGTCATCTCCAGACTTGGCGACATGAGAAGATTTCAGCAACAGTCGAAACTATCTTTCCATCACCTCCAGGCACTTTTGCATTTCTAGAAATTCTTGCATTTTTCATCTTAGAAAGCACAAGTAACACCAAGCCAAGGGACCTTCTTTTTGGATACACCAGGGCAATCCAACCACGATTCTCCCAGGATTCCATTTTGACAGCTCCGGACATTGTTTTCTCAGTCTTAGTTGACAGCCTTGTATTGTGTATCCGTAAGTTTTCAAGCAGGCTATCCCGTGGTAAAAAACTTTGCAAAAAATGGAAATACTTTGCGTTCACAACCAGCCTGGTGTATCTCCTCACAAAATGATCAATGCCCCTCCCATACCCTGAGAAAACCTATTTTCTGAGAAACCTTGTTCATTGATATTAATCACTTTTCCATTATTTAGATTTTTTTTTTTTTTTAATTCTTAAATTAGTGGCCCCTTAGCTGTTTTACCTGCCCTCAGCATGAGATTAATAGGATGATATTTAGCGAAATCACCCCACTTGCCATTTTTTAAACACTGATCCCGTGATTCTTCATCTCTCTGGAGCATCTCCAGCCCTTAAAACGCAACTGATGGATATTGAGTATTTCCACCTTTTTTTTTTTTAAGCCTTATCCATGCAAACTCAACTATACTCAATGTGTCAAAGCGCTCAGGCGCTTGACATTGCTTAGTCGGATAATCAGAAAAAAATTGCTGTTGTATCGTCACTGGTACGTCATCCTCATCCAATGACCAGATGAGATGGTGGCTCCTTCTGGTCTATCACCGTGAATATTTCAGCTCCCTTTGCCTGCTGAAAATCCCTTCGTCACTGAGCAAGCGTTTCCCCTCCAGTTGGGTCTTTCTTGAGTGCATTCCCATTTATTTAGCAACTGCCTCCAGATCCTCACTTGAATTTCTCAACTTTCAAGTCTTGCCCAGAAGGGAAACACTGGCAGCTCTGGGTTTGCTGGAATCAGAAGTGCTTGGTACCTCTCCACGGGCCTGATTATTTTCCAAAGACTAGTGCTAATTTTCTGATACGATCCCCACCTCTTTGTGAGGCACTAAATCCTCATTACTTTTCCTGACCGATGCATTCTAATTAGATCAACACTTTAAAAAAAAAAAAAAAAAAGAAGGAAAAGAGGGAAAAAAAAATCACAATAGCCACAGGACGGCTTTCCATCTCATTAACTCCCTCACTTATTATTTTCATGAAAATTACTGATAAAAAACATGCATCTCCATTTGCTGGGACCGGGAGCTTCGTCGACTCATATCTAACATCTCTCTCATCACCCGGGATGCGAGCTGTTGCCATGGCGACGCACAATAATAGAAACTAATAAATTACAAACGAGATGCTCGTTGAGCAATTATTGTTCTCTTTTATGCAAGTGTCTTGCTAATTTTGATCATAAGGAATGCTACCATAAAGCAGCGAAGGGATAATAAGTCCATTTCTAGAGATTATTAGAAAATAGAGAGACGATGAGGTTTTTTAGATCAATGATTAAGTGGTTTGGTGCTTTCAGGAAACCCAAATAAGAAATAAAACTTTTTGGGGGGCTTTTCCCTCCCTGTGCTAGGCTGTGATCATCATGTTGGGAGCTTCAAACTCGGCAGTACTTGGAGCCGAGCTGCTAAAAATGACTTTTTTTTTTTTCCTTCCCACCATCCTAAAAAATGCCTTGAAAAGCCGTAAAAAGCCCCCACCACCTGCCTCCTTTTTGGGGAGAACCCCAAGAGCTGCCTGAGTTATTTTGGGTTGGCTGCAGTTATTTCTGGTGGGATTATGCAACCCTGAATTTCATTGCCCACTCCCCAAAAAAATCCAGTGTCTCTGAGAGAGAAATCACCAAGGGACTCCCAATATTGCATCAAGGAAGTTTTTTGGGATGCAACTAGCCAACATTTAGTCCCTCCACTGCAAATGCACATGAAAACCCCAACCCACAGGCAACTTTTTTCCCAAATATTAAGTTACAATCCCTTATTTTGCCCCAAAAGCCACCAAGGTGCAGCTTGGTTTGGCCATTTCAGTTGATATTTTTGCAATTCTTGGGCATCTCCTTGTACTTTCCCACTGTGCCTGAGGGACCAAATGTTTCCTTGTCCCAGCTAAAACCTAAATTGGGGTGGGGAGGGGGGGGGCGGAAAGTCAAGAGGGGAATGTTGATCATGCTGAGGGGGAACCGCAAGAGGTGCCGGGGCAAAAAAAGGAGCATCGGAGCCAAAAAGGGTTATCCAAGACCCAAAAATCTGTTAAGCTGCCTTGAAATGAAGACAAGAATGGGGAAGAGAGGAAGTAGTGGAGAAAATCACGGTGTTTCTGTGTCTCCGCCAACAAATAGTATTTTTCCATGAAAAAAATACAAATTTCTTGTCTATTTTCCCATGTGCTTGCACAGCTTCTGCAATTTCTTCCCCCCACGTTTCATTGCTGCAACATAAGAGTTTAGAAGTCCTCATCTCTCCGTTTTCCAGAGACACAAACATGGGGGTTGCAGCTCTGCCAAACCCATGAAAAAAAAAGGTCACGACAGAAAGTTAAAAAAGAAAAAAAAATCACCACAGCATCATTTATTACACCACGTGAGCAAAATACGGGGTTTTTTTTAAATTATGTTTCTCAATTGGAGATGGGTTTTGATGAATTTCCAGGAGACCGCAAGATTTGTAGAGTAACCCTCAAACCTCGTTGGCCAACATGCGATGATGGTGATCAGAGGCGATTTTTAAGGCATTACCTGGGGGTGGAGGCTGATGGAGGTGGGGTTGGGGGAGTAGGGCCCCCCCAGGTCATTCCTGAGTAGGTTGTCGCTGTGCATCTTGGTTTTGAGGCAGGTGATGTAGCGGTTGCAAAAGTCCTTGCACAACTCGTTGACCTTCTCCAGCTCCAGGAGGTGGATGCGCAGCACCTGGATCGCCTTCACCATCTACACAAGCGCACACAATGGCAAAGTTAAAATCCTTTTTTTTCTCAATGCATTGGAAAAAAAAAAAACAAAATCAATATTCTCACCCAAAATCTAATCTGGAACCAATCCCTATGGCAGAATTAAATGCATTTCCTTTCTCAACACACCAAAAAAAGCCAAAAAAATCAGTATTCTTGTCCAAAACCCATCCCAGAGCCCATCTCTCTGCACCTCTGCATTTCTTTTTCCTCCCCATCAATCATACCTCTGAAATCCCAAAAGGACAAAATTCACAAAATTTACCATTGCCTTCATGGGAATTGCTGCCCGTGCCCAAAAAAACAGTCCAAACAAAACCCCTGGATGTCAAAAAGTGTTTGGTTATTCTCCGGAGGACACTTCTAACAAGATTACGGGGCTGCAACTCCGCTGGAAGTTGTTGCCGGTGCAAAGCCTGGGCCTCATTAAAACGTACCCCATAAACGTTAAAAAATTTACACATAAAACATTCCTCTCGCTGAGCTGAAACCTTAAGTTTTACAGCCGCTGTTTGAAATCTTGCATAATATATAAAATTTCAGCTATTCACTCCGGGGCAATAAATCCGGTTTTATGTAACAAAGCGTCTTTGCATTTCAAAGGGTGTTTTTAACTTGCAAATTTTAGTGGTCATCTTTACAAACTGCAAGTCGCCACGGTTGGGAAACATCCCGAAAAATCCAGGGCCAAACTTGGGTGGCGGCTCCATGACAGAGAAAGCCAATTTCTGGTTGGCAAACAACAGGGATGATGGGTTGTGGCTGGAAAAATTATTTTTTTTTTCTTTTTTCGGCCTTTTTTCGCTTTTTCTTTTTCCTCCTCCACAGTTGGCGCAGGCAAAGCGCAAGGTGGAGGCATCATGCCCTGACTCTCCGCATCCTCTCAGGGCTCAACGGCCATGAAAGTCAATATTCAAGGGCAAAGGCAAGAAGACCTGACACATATATGTATAAAAAATAAATCTCTCAATTATCTCAGCTCATTTGCTTAGGGTCTCATTTTATGTCCCTGCTCCGCTGCGTCGTATATCTGTCCGGATAAAGAGTTACAGTCCAACGGCGTACGTGCGCGGGGTTGTAAAAAATACAGATGCTGAATTAATTGACTGTGTGGCACTCGGCAGCTGATTGAGTTGATAATGGTGAGATCTGACCTTTTTCTAATTTCTAATTATGAGCATCTCGGCGGTGAGGAATACATGACTCTTATTCTAATGATAGCTAATGCCGTTGGCCTTTTCATCCCTGCTTTGCCATCGCCAATTTCCGGGGAATCGGTGGCTTTAAAAAAAGAAAAAAACATGCAAAAAATAACCAAAAGAAAAGGACAATGCAAATTGGGAAAAATTGTCAGCTCAGGAACAGGTTGAAATGTTGAGTTTTGAGCACTGCAAGACTTTTTCATCCAAAATTCCCTCCAGTTGGCGCTTCCCACCAGCGGGAACAGTCCTTCTTCGGTATCACATCAATCACCTCCTCTGTCTTGACAGAGGCCAACCACACTGAGCCATTTGGATGGCATTTGGAGAAGTTCTGGGCATTGGATAGAATATATACATACAGATATGTCCTACAAATAGGGTAAAAATACATACGAATATGAATATCAATACGAATATATCCAGTGCTGCAAGGTCACACATGGGATCAATGCAACTACCCATGGCCAAATTTCACCTGAGGAGCAAGAGTTGCCCCAAAACATGCCCAAAACCATGATTGGTGTGGGTTTTTTTAAGAAACCACCACAAACCCGATGAAAATAGCCTCCGCAGACACATCTCCTGCACTGACCATTTGCTGGAGATGTTTCACCTTGATACGTGTAGGAATAGCTTTTCCTCTCCCAAAATTTTAGATTTTATTTTTTTTTAGCTTCAGCTGGCTCCATCTCTTTCCTCTTGCTAGATCATTGCACCCCTTTTTATGTAATTTAATGCGATAATTTTTTTGGTGCACCTCATCATTTGATGCACGCTGAGTCCCAAAACTGAAATCATCCAAAACATTGCTTTTTTTGGTTGCTTGTCCCAAAGTGATTTCTGTTCTTGGCCAGAAGACATTGTGCAATGGGTTTAGTAATCTGCAAACAGGGCTTTGCATGGCCTGCAATTTATTTGGAGGGCTTTCCAAAGACTGCTAAGCCACTCTTGATTTAGGGATGTCACAAAATTCTCCTCCATCAGCTGAAATCGGGTACAAAAGATGCGGGATTTTAATCCATCTTGAAACTGTCTCTTGGGTTTTTTAGGAAAGCAGTAGTTTTTGCACTTGGATGAGCATTGCTTGTTCTTCTTCCCTTCATGACAGGTCATCAGACAAAATCACCTCCTTGATATCTGTAATATTTGGAAAAAGCTGCCTGTGACTTGCCTGATTTTGCTTCTTTTCTGGGACAGAAATCCCTCTGCTACATGTCCCAGGGACATGCCAACACCCGAGGAAGGTGTTTTGCTCTTTCCATCTTCAGAGGTGGGCAAAATTACCTCTTTTGACCTTAAAAACTTGCTTGTGGAGCACTGGGAGGGTGCACCAGGATGGTGCCATGGACCCGTCTACCCACACGCTTGCCATGGAGACCACACATGGAGGCCTTCTGGATTTGGGGATGTTTCCTGAGATCCTCCTCGCAAGAGAAAAGCTCCATCCCAAGCAGAGTCTTCTGTGGTACCTTCCAGCAGCAATGGGTACAGTAGAAAATTTGGGTTGCCATGACAGGGAAGCCACCAAAAACGGTCCAAAGTGTCCCAAACCATTTATATGCATCACCCTTTTCAGAAAAAGCTCTTATTTTGCCTTGTTTCTAGGACAAGAGCTGGCCATCACACTTGAAACAAGATGCTAGCAGACAAGAATGTAAATGCTATTGCATGTGGCATCAAACAGCAGTAATTCCTGCAGAGATTGCAAGTTTTGGGGCACAAACCAACCATCAATCTTGGCTGTTTCTAGGAAACATGCTGACCCCATGCCGTTTGTGTGGGAAAACTAGCCAAAAATTGGGCAGGCGTTTGTTCTCACAGGGGATCTTATGGTAAAGGTCTTGGAGAACGTCCTGGAGAAGGTCCCACAATGTGCATGGAGAACATTGCCAAGATGGCCAACACTACAAACCGAGCCCAAAGATACTGCCCATGGTGGCAGACATCCATAATTTGCTCCTCACCCCCTACCTTCTCCCCACCTCCCCAAAAACCATCTGCCAAGCCCCAGCTGCCTCTACCAGGTTGTCCAGCTCAGGGTCATCACTGAAGAAAGGCTTGTGCTCCTGCTCCTGCTGGTGGACAAAGTTCTCGATGTCGACGTCAAAGCTGGCCGAGGTGATACACTCAGAGCCCTGCGTCGCCTGCTCGCACTTCTCAAAGAGCAGCGTCAGCAGCGGGAACAGCGGGTGCCTGCAGAGGACAAAGGAGACCCTCCATAACGCCCACTGGTTTAGGTCCCATGTCCATTTTTACCCCACACCATCCATCCATTCCCTCCCAGCTTGCAAAAGCCTGGTGATGCAAACCTCACTCCCAAGCCAATGCTGGAAATGTTCCCTCTAGACCTTTTCCAACACCAAAAAAGAAAAGCTTAATAATTGCAAAATTCACCACCTTCTCCATCAGGCAATGACTACTCTCAACATCTTGGTGCTTTCCATCATTGCGCCAAACCTGGCATTTTCAAAATGTTTTGCCGTGGGCAAAAAGGTTTGGCTTCGGGGTGGTCGTCTTGGAGCCATCTGTTGTCCTGGTGGCTTTGCATTTTGGAGACTGACAGCAGCACGTGTTCATCAACGGTAATATTTTACCCCAAAACATCTCTCTTGGTTGGAGATGCCGGATGGGGCTGAGCTGGTATTTCTACATACCCACAGCATCCTATGGACCGACCTTGCCATGGGCTACTCCTCCAAGAGGTCTCTTTGCACATCCATGTCCATCCACAAAGATGGGTCAAATCCCACTTCTTTCTTACCACAAGATGACTCTTAGAAAACAAAGGTTTGCAATTCTTCTTGTAAATCTTCTTGCTTAGAAAACAGGCTTGCAATTCTTGCAAATCCACAATTTGCTCTAATGATGATGCAATATAAAACGCAAATATGTGTACAACACCAAAGCGTGTGTAGAAGAAGGGGATGAAGACCATGAGTCTCAATGTGACTCAAGTCACATGAGACTCAATGTGCTGTGCAAATTAAAAAAAAAAAAAAAATAAAGTATTTATGAAGTCTTTCAGAGAAGAAATACAAAATGCTGCTCCAGGGATGGTCTCCCCCCAGCAGCCCAATTATCCCAGATTTGCTCCACAATTTTCTCTCCGAAAGATGGTCCAAAAGATGATGATGAA
>NW_009624444.1:81058-84583 GCF_000690535.1 Cariama cristata | reverse complement strand
CCTTCCAGCCCAAATGATTCTATGATTAGCACTTTCTGACTAAAATATAACATGTAAATACAACATTAAAGTTGGAAGAATGAACACTTAAAGCTTATTTCTCAATGATAATTTACTTTTCATTTAAAAATCAGCCGGCAAATGCTTTATTTGAGGTTTCTTGATTTTGTGGGGGGTAAGAGGTAGGGAGGGGATATACCTTTACTTGTTTGCTTTGTAGTAACTTTCATGGCTTGCTGTCATTTAAATGAATGAACAGGTTACCTAGCACTAGTTAGTTTGTTGCATCCTTAAATGAGTTTAACAAGCTTTCTTGCCAAATATAATTTTTTCTGTCATTTTACAAAGGCACTTTTCTGATATCTTTTGGTGTACTTTAGAAACCTTAGAATAACTATAACTTCAGCAGATGTAAACAGTTGAGCTTCAATTTAAATGTATTTAGTTGGAAAAAGACTATATTCTCTTCAATACTAATACATGTTAAAAGGTAAGCTTCATTGTATCTTGTGGAGTTCTAAAATCTTTTAGAAGGCAGCTGTGTTGATAATTGTTACATACTGTCCCAGTGAAAGTGTTCTTATTAACTGCTCAGCCTTCAAACACAGGCAAAACATTTGTGTAGCAAGGTCCTGTGCTGTTGGTAACATCCTTATTTCATTCTTATAGAATACGTGAATATAAAAGCAGTAACTGTAAAAACTCTAAATGTTTTTGTGTAACAATTCCAAAAGATGTATATCAGGTGATTGATCTAATCGATTGTTTAAATCTGTTGTTTTAGTGAACAGTTTCAAAGCTTATTTTGTGCCCTGTGACCATGCTCTGATGGTCCTGTAGGGGCTGGAGAGGTAATACTGGTTTAAGTCATGTCAACGTTGTGAAGACAGACCTGCACGTTGCAGTGCCAGGGTTATGCTGTAAACCAGATCAGGGAAGGGCTCTGAGGGTTGGTTGTATGTGTAATTTTGGGGGCAAGGTGAAGGACTATTTTTAAGTAATTAGTTCTCAGGTTGGTGAAGCATGGCCCTTACAAGCAGATGGAAGACAGAGGGCTCCGTCAGCATTACTGACTTTAGGGGTCTGCTTCACAGAATCTGGGTCTGAGTGGCATTGAGTCTTTTTTTGAAATCTAGTAACAACATCTGCCAGGCTGTGTTTTGCCAGCCTTTTCAATGAAGTCTAGTATCTGTTGAATTGGATACAGTTTCTAGTTATGGATGGGTGAAAATTACAGTCAGACCATGAGGAAATTGTTACACAAAACTAAAATATTGATTGCTTTATATTACTGCTTAAAAAAAACTTGTAAAATTAAACTGCAAAATCCTAAATTACTTGCTTTGTGGTGTAAGTAAAACTATTCATAATATCCAAAGGATGTTTATGTATTGAGACATTTTGGTTTTCTCACTGCTTTTTTTAGTAGCCACTAAGTGGCTGAAGTTACTATTTGTGTTGACATTCCTAAAATACTTTTTTCTTGAAAAAGAGAAGAATTGTTTTAGTGGCTTCCTTTGTCCTTAGTTTGAGTTACTGTTTTATATAATGTGTCTGAACAGCTTTTTTTAAAATGTTTTTATTCACACATAAAGTCCTATGGTCTATATGACTTGTTCAGCTGCTACCAAATTCTTTATTAGGTGATTAAAATCTCTTAGCTGAAGGAAGCAATGTCAAATAATGTTCCCAGACATTATTACTTGGGGGTTGGTTATTTTTTTTATGTAGTTTTTTAGTATTTTTTCCTGCTTTGCTTTTTTTTTTTCCTTTTGCTAACAAGCAAAGAGAGAAATGTGCTAGAACTCGCTTTGCGAGAAAGTTGTGTTGAGACTGAACTTTTGATTTCAAACAAATTATAGTGCTTAGAATAGTTTTAAATTGAGTTTAACTTATGTAAAATTATATTAGGTTTTGTTGATTCCCATCAATTTTAAGTTAAGGTGTTCTTTTTTAATACTTAGTCCTTACGGAAACGAGGGATGAAATCCTGAGGAGATGATGCCAATAGATTATGGAAGTAGAAGTGAGTTGTACTGTAGTTTTTCCACACATAATATGTAGTTAGCCTGAAAAAATGTTTCTCATTTTGTATTATAGAAAGAGTATATAACGTATAAAGGACTGATAATACAGCAGTATGCTGGGGAATGTTATGCTTGCCAAGAATGGGACTTTCACATAAGCTTGACAGCTTGAATTTTTGACATGGAGGATTCTCTTTTCTTTAGCAGTGATCTCTATGAAAGTTGAAGGAGACTAAGCTGATGATAAAGCTTTTGCCCTAGCAGAATGAATAATTGAATTCAGGAAAAAAACCCAAATAAATAATCTGAATAAAAAAATACTTGTTGTACATTTGGTATTAAACAAAACATTACTTTATCCCTTTATAAGGGAGTAATCTTATGTAATAAGAATATAATTTAGTGCAGATGTAACACTTCTACACAAGCATTGCCTTAACTTTCATGTAATACTTGCTTTAATTGTTGGTAAGGCTTTTTGAATAGCTGTTGATATAATATAACGAATAACCACATTTTCTGGAACGTGTATTTTGATGAGAGAACATAGTGTTTTTGTTCGTCTCTGAAAGATTGATTAAGTAACGAGTTGGTTTCAGAAAAGAAGCTTTTCAGTATACTTAAAACCCATGATTTGTCATTTTCAAAAATCAAAGGTGGCGAATAATATAATTTAGAGGAAAGTTATCTATATATCAATGTAAAGCTAGTATTTAATGCTGCAAGTAACCTTTAGAGCTTTTTAAATACAGATTTAAGTAGTGTATTGTTTTAAACCTGTAACGTATATAATAAGGAAGCCTACGTGTTAAAGTATAAAATTTATTCTACAATACTCAATATGTTTAAGAAATTTTTTTTAATGGCTACCTGTTGTTGCTAGTATTGATAATCACTGAATCCAAACACTTGTGTGTTATATAGGACCAACTTTAGTGTTGAAACACTTAGAATTACTAGCCTTAAAACTTAAACTGTTCTGAAAATAAGGCTGTGTTTAAATGTGAATGTCACAAACAAATATACTCCCATTATGAAAAACTGCATGGCTGTTTTTCATCCAGAATGGTCATCTGGGAAAGCTGTTATTAGTTCTTACAATATGATGATAACTTTGCTTTTGTGTTTCTGCTGAAGTTCTTCTGCATGCTCTCCTCTGCTTTCTTGCAATGTTGAAAATATGGGGGATTGACTTGAGAGTATTGTCCTTGTGCTTGAGGTTTGGCTCCATAGCTATCTGTAGCTTGAAAAGTGCAAGGACAGGATGCTGTGAGGGCTTGTAATTGCGCTGTTTGCTAGTGAACTAGCTCCTTGCAGTTTTAACCCATTGTGGTGAGTTAAGTTTACTTTAGGCTTACTTTCCTATTTAGAGAAATACTTATATGAAGTAAAATGTCATGTGAAGGAAACACGACGGATGTGGAGGGAGTACTGGTTACATCCTTGGTACTTATACTAGGCAAAGTATAGCACAAACTTGATATTCTCCCCGCCCCCC
>NW_009624444.1:42279-81045 GCF_000690535.1 Cariama cristata | reverse complement strand
CAAGGCTATGTATAATATTGCCAACATAGATTGAGCTGACATTGTTTGTGTAACCATCCTGTTATGCTAGCCAGCAGAGAAGTCAGCTTAAAGCTAACTGTATGATGCTGATGGGCTCAAATTATACTAAAGCCACCTTACTTACATGAATGTTGTGAGTGTGTGAAGTCCGCTGGTGTAAAAGGTCATACCTTGTAGCTACTTGTAACCCTGCAGTCAGTATTTAGAGTTGGAGAAAGGTAATTCTGTTGTTGTCCTTGATAACACAGATTGATGTGGGATGTAAATGCTAACAATAGACTTAACTTTTTATTTCCTTAGTATGTGTCTCTTGTCTGCTGCTCAGATAAGAAAAAAGAATTGTAAAAGTTTCTTGGTTATGTTTTTTTTTCTGTCAGTAACTTTATCTAATTGCCTTTATTAGTCCCGTTACAACCCAGGGATCACAAACACAGCAACTGCAGAAGCATTATGGCATTACCTCACCTATCAGTTTAGCTGCCCCCAAGGAGTTTGACTGCATGCTTACGCAGAAATTAATTGAAACCCTAAAACCTTATGGTGTATTTGAAGAGGAAGAAGAACTTCAACGCAGGTGAGTAAACACTCTAGTAGTGGTTTTCTCCTATCTTGAGGTTCATGTAGTTGACTACTGAACTGCAAGCACATTTATGTTCTTTCAAATGCTTTCTTAAAAGCCTAGTGGAATATTAAGCTTGATATTTTTTCTCACCTTAAAAGGAATACCTCAGAACACAGAAAGGAATTAAAATGACCTTTACATTTCAGAGGCTGACTTGCAATTTTTTTTTCCCTCTTCATAACTGTTCTGTTGTGGTGGCCTCTGTCGTGTGGTTTTTTTTTTTTCCTTATTAAGCTTTCTAGAGTTTTTTGCTCTCAGTACTGCTTCTCACTGTTGTTTTAGATGCATGTGTTTTATGAATTAAGGTTTTATTTTGGGAGTAGAATTCATATACTTAAAATGTGTGTAGGCCTTCCATGTTTGCATTTTTTCTGAACTTAAATCCCTTGAACATCTTTAAAGGGGAAAAAATAGTGGGAATGTTGTAAGAGTGACTTTGTTTCAGTGTATATATGTAACAAGATCTGTAATTAGATCTGAAATGTTAATGTAATTGACTTACTGTGTAATGATGATCAGGGTCTTAGACCAAACTAGTATTTTTTAAGTTCATGACCTGTGATTCTGCTGTTTTATCAATAGGATTCTAATTTTGGGAAAACTAAATAACCTGGTAAAGGAATGGATACGGGAAATCAGTGAAAGCAAGGTATGGATGTATTTTACATGGAACTGTTCATGTTAAGACTGCAGTAGGAAGATAATTCCAAAATATGCTCCTAGTCTAAATGGGATGAATCTTAGATTTGGGAATCAAATCTGATCAAATTGGAAAAACAAATACCGCCTTTGTGTATTTTGTTTTGTTTCCGGGCAGCATCACCCCTTCAAAATAGAACCTTGTCAAAGGAAGAAACTGATAAACATTGGAAAAAGTCATGGTAGTAGTAATAGTAATTTTCAGTTGTTCCCTCTTCTCCCTAGGTAGAAATATAGCTTGGCTTTTTGTCAAAATACATATGTATAGTACTATGTTAATTATATGTTTAGATTGTTTGGCTTTGTGAACCAGTGCCAGATCTTAAAATGACTTCTTGCAGCTTTATGATCTGTGGTCTTTTTCTTTTATGTCAGTCCTGTAACGTTACTTTTGTAGACTTCAATAATATTAGTAGTGTTTTTGCCAGGTTATAGTCTTCCCCACCCCTACACACACCTTGTTTTGAATTATTATAGACTTGGAAAAATGTAAAGATGGAAGTGGCTTTTTTTAGGGTAGAAACCTTTTTTTTTAAGCTATTTTGCTTTGAATATATTTAAAATTGTATTTCTTCTGTACACTTCTCTTATAAAATGGGAATTTATATATAAACAAGATTATAGGCAGGGATAACCATGCTATATATGTATTGATCCTTGAAAACAAAATCGTGAGAGTATCTTGACTGGTGTAAGATTGGAAACTACTTAAGTTAATCAAATATATGTTGCAAAATAATTCATTTTTGATTTGTTTATATATTTTTGTTGTGTAACCATTAATGTAGGGCTTCAGATCATAACGTTGCATCCTGTTATGAAAGGGTAACTGTCTTTGCCCACAGTATTGTCAATTCAAAAGTTTTTTTAAGCTACAAATCTAGGAACTTTAGTAGATGTACCTGAGCAATTTCAAGATAAAATAAATACCTCTCCCAAAACCAAACTTGTATTTCAAGAATATAGTATGGGTGTCTCTGGAAGTAATGTAATAAACACTGATACTGTAAATAGTATTTTTCTGTTGGTCTAAATTGGAATTCATGATCAATTTCTAAGTCAGTCTAAAATGCCTGAGTATTAAGCAAAATGTGTTTAATGACCATAATACTTTAAAGCTGTTCTACCTGAAGCGTAGAACTGCTGGAACAATTACCAAATTTGAGGCAGTAATGTGTAATGTAGTTGAAAAGTTGCAAGTCGTTTCCAAGTGGCAAGCATAGCTCTGTCTTTTCTGTAAACACGAAGAGTATTATTTCAGTAGTGACTACACCATCAACAACATAAATTTTGTGGAATATTTTTCCTTTTGTTTTAAAATAAATTGTCTGTGTCGTTATACCTTGTTAAGATAAAATAACCAATTTTATTTGTTCCATTTAGAATCTTCCACAGTCTGTAATAGAAAATGTTGGAGGAAAAATTTTTACGTTTGGATCCTATAGATTAGGGGTTCATACAAAAGGTAACGTTTACTCTTTATGATAAAAACTCATGTGTTTGAACTAATGATGTATCTGTAGATATCATACTTAAGTAAACAAAAACTTGCTGTCTTTTGAGTGGTATTAGATTTTTTTTTTTTTTTTTGGTCAACCATCTCCAGTCTTCATTCTCAATAAAAGAAATACGTTCCTATATTATGTTTATGTCACGGGTTGGGAAACAGATCAAAAAGTTGGAAACTATTTTTCAAAATAGAGACAGTTGTATACTTGGATTCGCATGGTTTGTACTTTGAAAATTACTCCAAATGTTAACAATTGAAAGAAGAATGTATATATGTATTCAGTATGGTTAATGGCCATGAACTTTTTTTTTTTAAATTCGGTTTGATTTAGTATTCCTAAAGAAAAGCCATTTTACAGGAAGAGAAACTAAATTTTGCTGTTTGATTTCAAAAAACCTTCTGGGTATTGCTGACATTTCATGCGTGTGAAGTGTGAGTAACTTGTGCTAATAAACAATTTCAGGTGCTGATATTGATGCTCTGTGTGTTGCACCAAGACATGTTGAAAGAAGTGATTTTTTCACGTCATTTTACGAAAAACTGAAACAACAAGAAGAAGTAAAAGATCTGAGGGTATGTGGAACTGCCTGATACAGCTAGCTGAACTGATAATGCTGAAAAGTTAATAGTGAAAGATGATGCATTAAATAAGTAAATATAACTTTATTATTAAGGCTTGCAGTGGATTTTTAGTTAATCTGCAGTAAAGCCTATGACCGTAGTTGAAATAAACAGAGATTCTTCCAAATTTTCTCTGTTCGCACATAAGAGACATTCATTTAAAAATCTGGATGGCAGAATGATCTAGCATGTGTGTGAGTATTGCAAAATTTCTGCTTGCTGTCTAGCAGCAGACAGATGCAAATGTAAGTGTTGGCTTGAAAAGGATCAGGACCAAACTTGTGTGTTTTTAATGAGGGTTTTCAAGTACACTGTTATGCTGCTGTTTTTATAATTCCATGCTTGTGTAAACAATTACAGTGGTTGATATTAACTAAACTTTCTATATTGGCTGTCAGTTGTGCATTTGAAAATGGAAGATACATTTTTAGTGTGTCTCATTATTAGGTGCTTGTGCTAGCATGTAAAGGTGAAGATTCGCCTTGTAGGAATGGAAGACACTGGTATACAGTATTTTGTTTCTGTTACACTTAAATGACAAGCTGCCCTATGTCAACTGGTGGTAGCTTTAATCTTCTCAATGTTAGCTCAGAGTAAATTTTCTTTGCTGCAATTTTTTTTTTAGATGAAGATAGTTGCTGGCAAGTCTTAAACTTTGGTTTAGTCCTGCTCCCATAAAATAAATGGAACACTGCAGCATTCTTCCACTCTATGTGTCTGGTAGTTGGTAACTACCAGGGTATTGCAAACATCTGATGGTAATACTATATGCACTGAAACAACTGTTTTGAATGCTTTATCATCTGAACACTTTTAGTAAAAAGGATTTTGATTTTCAGATTCCAAATTAACTTTGCTATAAACTCTATCTAACTCAAGCTAATGTAGCTGATTTAGCAGCAAGGTAGATCAATGTATGCTATTCAGTGTAGCTCTGCAGTGATGCAAATAACCTTTAGGTCAGGGTGTTGTAACACTTTTAAATCATTCCAGCTAGGTCTAAGAAAGTTGGTACATCTCCATCTTTAGGGAACCTAGAGTTTCTTAAGGGTTGCTCTAGTGAGAGAGTCTGAGAGAGTTGTGGACTTCATATTTTGCTTAGGATCCATCCTACCAAC
Organism: Cariama cristata; assembly: GCF_000690535.1. Classification (NCBI taxonomy): domain Eukaryota; kingdom Metazoa; phylum Chordata; class Aves; order Cariamiformes; family Cariamidae; genus Cariama; species Cariama cristata. Next base: position 76,454 of record NW_009624444.1, on the reverse strand, counting down.
CAGTAACATTAAGGTAACCTTATCTAAGATCAAGTGTATAGAACAGTGTTGTCTCATCCTCTTGTTAAGAACTGGAATGCTCTTGGAACTGTGTTTAGACTCTGGCAATTCCTAACATTTCTTATTCAGAAGTATGCGATGTTCTTTGCTTTTACAAAAGCAGTGCTCTGCAGATCTGCATTTAGTTCAGATAGTCGGTTCAGAAAGGTGGTATTCCTGGCTGATTGCAGAGTAGGCATCAAGTTCCATAGTTTCATTATGGATGCTGTTTGTCAAAGTACCTTATTAATGACCACATTTAGAAAAAATGCTCGAGCTCTGGAGTCTGATGACTTGCAACTAGTTTAGGTGAAGGTGGACTGCATAGTTACACAGTTGTCTCCTTGTTATTTCTCATAAAATATTGAATGCAGAAACAATAGAAGTAAGAGCCCTCTTAGAGTAAGAATCCCAATAGGTTGGCCTTAGAATACTTAAAGATGCTGTGAGGAGTAAAAGATGCTCGATCATGTCCTACATGTAGTGAGAAAGAGAGCTGGACCTTAAGGTAACATCATCAGAGCTGGCTGGTATGAATTTAGGTTATAATTAACATCAACAGCTGTAGCTCACAGTAGATCAGTGCTTACCGCATAAATCCTCAATGGTGGAGAAAGACATTGCTGACAAAAATCAACCTGAAAATGGAGAAGCATCTGTATAAATAGCAGTTTGTTGTGATTGTTTAGACCTGCTAGCTATTGCTTGTAAATGTTCTTTATACTGAAAATAAAATACAACTTTTTTCCCTCCAGGCTGTTGAAGAAGCTTTTGTACCAGTTATTAAACTTTGTTTTGATGGAATAGAGGTAAAGATCATCTTTTATTTTGTTTTGGTAGAACATGGTTAAAACAAAGTTTTCAAGATCTCCATAACTCGTGTAGTATTCACTAATATGAATGCTATTGAAGTGACTTTCCTAAGTTTGTGCCCAAGTCCTTGAGAATGTTCCTCAGTTGTGTAATTTAAAGTGGAGCTTTAAGACTGAAACAAGTCTTTCTTGATGTGCTTAAAGCTGCATGTAGAATATCTTCCTGTTCTTTTTTTAGGGACTGCTACCCAGTTGTACTGGTTAGTTTACTGACCTATAGAGTACCGGTATTGACATTATTAAGACTTAACATTTAATAGAAGTTACATTCGTAAATAATGTGGCTTCAATAATTTTGACTAATGATTAACTGTCCAAACATTAAATTGAGATTCGCTTCAATACCTTACACGATAGGAACTTGTGTGGTCTTTGATTAGTTTTCAGAAATGTACTGGTGAAGGCAGACTGGGTATCTCCTTTGTCCTGATCTCTTCAGACGTCTGTAAGCACATGACCAAAACAATGGTTTTGGTGCCTGTAGCCTGATGGATCAGCTGTCTTGGAGCAATGAACTTGCTTAACTTGATTTTTACTATTTTGGGAGAAGTTGCTGAGAAAACAGGAACACTGCTTTTAAAAGATACTCTATTAATCTTTCTCAGACTGTTTTATAGTCAGCCTATCATCTTTTCTTGGTGACAAGACAAAAACACATGAACTGTTCATACACACAGTTCATCAGACTTGTAGCTGGATTATGTCAACCAGTAGCTGGTGGGTATTAGAAGAGTACTTCACAATGCGGAAAGAATCACTGTGCTAATCTGCCACGTGACATGATTTGAAGAGCTGGAGTATTGTGCGCAAGACTGGACAGTTCCTTCTCTCCCAGTCTGAGTTAAATCTCTGCTTTGCAATTATAATGGTTGTTAATTAGGGTACTGACAATTTTTGAGTGTCAGGAAGATGAACCACCCCCTTTGGCTTCATCCATGCAGCTTTACTTGTATTTTCACTGACATCTGTGTCAGTTGACACTCGGAGAGAGAGATGTGTTTTCTCCAAATGAGAGAGATGTGCAGAGAAATGTGATACCATGCAGTAAACTATCCTGTGACTTTGCAGCGGTGTCACCAATTTTATTACTGTCCATATACAGTTGGGTATGGATCATTTTTCTGGAGAATCTATTTTCTGTTTACATAGCTTAGATATTCATTCTAAATATTGAAACTTACCATAGGCATACTGTGGTTAGTCTGTTTTTTGTATGTTTTTTTCAGTCATTTACATTCAAGCCAGTGTTGTGTCTCTTTTTAAAAATGCAATTTAAGATGCAAGCCGAAACAGGGGAATAAAAGGATTGTCTGCTCTAAGAGTAGTAGTATCTTGCTCCAATATAGTAATTTATGGTGGGCTCTTGTGGCTTAGTTTTATGACTGAGACTTAACCTATGTTGCTGACATTGCATGAGAGTTCTTTGGTCTTGAACACTAACTTGCCATAAGCAGTCTTTTTACATATACAAGTGTTGTTAGGCCACAGTTTCTGATGGTTGTGTTTGTGCCCAGTATGTCAGTATCAGAAGATTTTAATTTAGTTTTCCTTTTCCTAATCCAGGCAAAAGGTGCCAGAAGCTATTTTCTCTGTAAAGAAAACTTTAGAACTGAGGAGAAGGACTTTAGTTTTGTGGTGATCCTGTCAGTTAAACTTCAGAAGTTTCTGCCAATAACCAGTTTTTACATATGCATTTGATGTTCTTGCTTAAAATAAACAAGAACCTAGAACCTTCTTGATATTTTGTTCTTTCTGTAGAAAACTGATTTCCCCCCCCCCCCCCCCCCCCCCCCAAAAGAAAAGACATACATAGGACAAGCTATTCATGTCTTGATTTGAAAAATCCTTTTATTGTTAATGAACTTTGAATCTTTAGAGGTACTAGAGCTTCTAGAGATCAGAATAGAAGTTCAAGCTGAAGTTAATTTTGAACTTGTTCTACATTGAAAAGTAGTACTTCTGACTTAAGTAGAAACTTCCACTTTTAGTACAGAATGTTGTTAGGACCAGCTATTAAAGACTTTAAAATCAAAAGTGCACTGAATACTTTAGAAATTACTTTTCTTTGGAGAAGTGCTTCGTAGTTTGAAATGGATAGATGCAAATTTTTAAGCATCTCCAAAAAGTTCTTCATTTTAAGATATCTTCAGCTTCATTTTATCTGAAATAATTTTTCATGTAACTAAAATGGTTTAGTTCTTAGTGCAATAGCACTAGGTATTTCATGGTCTTGTAGGTGAAGTGGTATCAGTTTATGGTGATTAAAAGACACATTTGGTGAAGGGGGCTTGTTGCCTAGCAGACCAGCTGCTGGTATGTGTTTTATATTCTCATCAGACTGACTGACTGATGCCTGATCTAAGAGTGGAAAGGCAGACTGACTTATCTACTCTGCATAATGTCCTTGCTGTGTGTAGGACAATGTAAAACTAATTCAGTGCTGAAGAGTATCTTGGATGTTCTTGACCTAGAAAACCTATGATGACAAATCATTGGAGAAGTAATAGCAAAGAAATTTGACAGAATTGCAGAATTTATACACTTGCTCAATAGCTTGTTTGATTTTCAGAACTTCTGTTTTCTGTAATCAGATGTGTAGACTTTTCATAGATATATAGAGTCAACTAGTTGCATGTGTGCTTTACAGTGCTAGATGGGAAAGGTCTCCTACTTCTTTCATAATTCAACGATAATTTTGAGAATATTTATGTTAAAACTAGGTTATGTTTTCACAACCTGCTCTAACGAAGTAGAATTTTGTATTCTGGACCTAAAAGTGCTGCTTGTCCCTGGGTGATTTTTATTTACACTGACGGTCGACATTCTGTATTGATTTTAATGTGTATTTTATTCTCTTGGAAAAGGGGCCATAAGATAGATTAGCGCATCACAAAGTCTTTCATTTAATGTCTGTGGAGGGTGTTAGTATGTATTGTTTAAATAGATTCTTTGTAGTAGGGAGACTACCATTCTTATTACTAGTAAACTTCATGAAAATGGGTTATGGAATTAATTCTACAGAAGAAGGAATGGTTTTCTAATGTCTTATCTCTTTTTTTTTTTCTTTAGATTGATATTTTGTTTGCAAGATTAGCACTGCAAACTATTCCTGAGGACTTAGACCTACGAGACGATAGCCTACTTAAAAATTTAGACATTAGATGCATACGAAGTCTTAATGGTATGTATATACAGTTTTGCATATAATTTCTCATCTAATCTTTTAATAAGTATCCTAGATTGTTTGATACAGTAGTTTAGTTGTGGACTTGACTGAAAATATAGCAACTCCGTATCTGGAAATGAAATTATAGCCAGTTTTATATATCTTTTTGGAGAGAAGATTGTTTCTTGTTGGCCAGATTTTTATAAAATTTTTTTCTTTTATTTGGGTACCAAATGATGCTGTCTAGAAACTAATGAAAACTATTTCTATAAATAAAAGATGTCTGCATGTTTTTTAATTTGTATATGATTTAACATGCAGAAACATACACAAAATTGCTTCAGTGATAAATTGGAGATATCAAAATACAGTCAGTTTGAAGTCAGGTCGTCTTCTGTAAATCTTAGCTTTTCTATAATACTGCAGCTTAAAACTTTGTTATTTATGTGCGGGACAGTAGGGGCTCCAGTCTGTATGCAACTTGGCAGGGAACAGGAGCATGTGAGAGATCACTGATTTCTGTTATGAGCTGAAAACTCGGTAATTTGAGATTACCACAGCAACTTGCAATGTTTTGTGAAATTCACATTTGTGCAGTCTCTAGAGTTCATACTTGCCTCTTACTTCCTTTGAAAGGAACTCCTAGTATTACGTAATACTATTTTCTTGCAGCCAGGTCTCTGCAACTACTTATTCTGAATTAAAAACAAACAAACAAAACCAACAACAACAAAACCCACAAACAAACCCGAAAAACCAAACAAAAAAACAGTTAATACTGTGATCTGTAATGTTATTCTTATGCCTGGAAATATCCCATCAAAGTAATGATTCAACTCACATGTTTAAAAGCTTTTCTTTTTAGCCTGTGCTCATAAATTCAGATAAAGTGTTGACCTATGACTTCCAGCATGCTTTTTAAAATTTGTCTGCATGTTCTATACTACACTGCATGTAATCCCATAACAGCAGAATTTAAAACTTGTTTGTTTCTTAAACAACTTGTACAGTTCAGTAATAACAGCCAATCAGGTAGCAGTCCAAAACTGTAACTATGCGTGCCTGAATTGTCTACCTGAGTACTGCTGTAAAACAGTAAAAAAGGAAAAAAAAAAAAATCAAATTAAAATATGTTAAGCTTTCTAAGTCACTACAAAAGTGAGCAAAATATGCAAGGAGTTTCCAACATGCTGATCTAGAAAGTTTGATAGTTTTGAAGGTGAGGGAGGGTAAGCAAGTAAAAAACTCTGGAGGCCGCAAGCATAATGGATTCTTTCTTTTGGCAGGTTGCCGGGTAACCGATGAAATTCTGCATCTAGTACCAAACATTGACAACTTCAGGTTAACACTGAGAGCTATCAAACTGTGGGCAAAACGTAAGCAGTTTTATTCCAAAATTTGTGAAGTTTTCATTAACTGTTATGGTTACTGATAACTCTCTCCTTTTGTCTCTTTCCTTCTCAATCCACAGGCCACAACATCTATTCCAATATACTAGGTTTCCTTGGCGGTGTTTCCTGGGCTATGCTAGTAGCAAGAACTTGCCAGCTTTATCCAAATGCAATAGCATCAACTCTTGTACATAAATTTTTCTTGGTATTTTCTAAATGGTATGTTTTTTTTTTTAAATTTAGATTACACTAAAATAAAATTGTTTGTAGACACTAAATTTTAGTCCTGTTTTTATGATACCATTTTCAGCTGTTACCAGATTAAGATGGTAGTTATAAGCATTGTTCTTGCTGCCAGGAAGTTGTTAGCTTGAGTCTTTCAGTAAGTCATCCAACATGTCTTGTTCTTAAAGTACCTAAAACAAAAACACCCAGGTTTCAATTAAAATTTTCTTAAGTGTTTGTTGTAACTCAACATTGCTCTTCAGATAAAATACTTACATAGTGCCAAATAAGTGCAGACACCCCAAAAGTTAAAATCTTTTAACAGTTGGATACTGGGATAACGGGAAAAAGAGGTATGTCAGTATCTGGTTTAGGCACGTAGCTTAAATGCAATTTAGGGTAACCAGTGGTAAAAGTGTGTTTTTAATCTTCTCAGTATGGAGAGGTAGGTGTTCTGGAATTACATATGATTTCATACTTCTGAACTAGTTACCTCAGAAAGATGGTTTGAATAATTCTGATGGGAACATTCCAAGTGAATTTAGAGTGAATGGGACAAAAGTGTACTCTGGAGATTACAAGAGTACTGTTTTTTTTGAAAGAGCATATCTGTCAGTGTCTCGTGAAGAATATAGGTATCCAGATTTTAAGAGTCATAGTACCAAGTTGTTGTTTTATTTCAAGTATAGTATCTTCTTAATGCGAAGATAATTTCTGCAGTTTCACTGTCTTGAGTCCATAGGCTTTATAGCCTCTTTGAGGTACCTAGTGTTTAGTAATAGCTTGTCACACTAAGCTAATAGAGGAATATTGGTTGCAAGTTCTGTTTAATGTGTTCCTTATAATGCTGTCCATTTTATATGTGTATAGCATAGGAGCATTAATGTACAAATACCCAGACATTAACCGACTTCAACTCTTTATAGGAAGATAACTTTACTCATGGGAGTAGAGATGACTTGAGGAACAGAAGTGTTACTTTTCTTTCTTCTTTTTCTATTTTTAGTGTTTCATCCAGCATGCTTTCTTTTTACCTTAATTAGATTTTTTTTTTCATACATATACTTTGTAATGATGCTATAATGCTGTAATCATGCTGGCTGTTTCTTCTGTAGTTTGTCCATGAAATGGCTAGCTTGAAGATGGACCCAGTGTCAGTCTTCATAGAGGAATTTCTATTTGATAGCTATGTTTCAAGAAGAATTTGGAGGAGTTTTCTTTAGTTACCTTAACCAGTGGTTGTAAAGCTCTAAGACTACAGAAAATTCATTGCTCTGATGCCCTGGAGAAGCTAATTACAGCTGTGTTGTAGTTCAGCAATACAGCTTATTTAAACAACCCCAGTTAGACCGGCTCGGTCTTGAGGAGATGATGCTTTACCTTGAGAGCAGAGTTAAGAAGGATCACATTCAAAAGTATTGTTTGTTGAACATACATGATTATATCCAATAGTCTTATTCAGTGCTACAATCTTTTTGAACAGGGAATGGCCAAATCCAGTGCTATTGAAACAGCCAGAAGAATGCAATCTTAATTTGCCTGTATGGGACCCAAGGGTTAGTGTATTATTTTTTCCCCTATAAGTCACACTGTACAATAAATTCAGTTGCTTAAAGAATCCTAAGTGAACTTCATTTTGGGTTTATTAAATTTAATATTTTGGTATTGTATCGTCTTTATAAGTAACCTCTAGTTCTCCTGAGTGTGGAACAGAGTTCGCCTAATTTCCTAAACTGACCACTTGAAGCACACTTGCTGGACTTTTTACTCCCAACTTTTGCAATAAGTGATCTTAGTAAATATTCATTGTAATTAGATACACACCTTAAAGCAATGCATTTTTAAAAAACTGCTTATCTTAAAACAGTTTGCTTCTGACTTAAAACCTGTTACTTTTGCAAGTATATTGAATTCATTTCAGTGCAACAGTCACAGCTGGATAGATTCGCTTTCATATAGTTGTAGATGTAGATGTCTTTTCATCTTGCACTAAAGAAGATCGTAACTTGAAGTCTTTAAGTTGTTTTGTATATTATTTATAATACTTGATTTCCATCTTTGTAGTGCTTGTATTAAGGACATTGGACGTTAGTGTCCTTCAGGCAGTCAATAAAAGAGCTTACAGCAGATGCACAGCTCATGTTCTAAGGTTCCAATAGGGCATAGTGTGAATGTGTTCAATGCTGGTTTGTCAATTTTAGAATAGCTGGTATTCAACTAATCCTTTTTTGGTGAATCGTGTAAGCACCAGAGGTTGAGGTGTATGCACTTTTGTACTTCAGATCTGTTTTTCTGGTTGACAAAAGTCCATGTTTAAATAACGTGAGATAATTGAAAAAGAATTCGTGAGTCTTACTGTTATTCCTGGGATAGGGCGTTTGAACTCAGCGTGTGATGGGACCTGTCTTGTGTTACAGTAGCTAAACAAAGTGGAGTGAGGTAATGACAGGGTTTTATTTTTAATTTACCATCTACAAGATTGCTACCTTAATGCTATTTTAAATGTATTTTGCTTGTGTGTGTTCCTTTTTTTTTTGTTTCCCTGTGTGCTCTTTAATAAAAGATACGTTAATGCAAGTGATGCTTCTGTCAGGTTGCCTAGAACCTGTCATCTTAAGCTGACTCTTTATTTTCAGTAGTGTTACAGAAATAAAGTATAAAATATTTTTCGCAAGGTGTGAAGACAGTCATTTGCTTGAAGGTACTCGTGTGGTGATAAGGTATCCTTGTTTTGATGCGATCACAAGCTAATTTCTATTAAAGAGGGAAATTTTTCTGTTCAGTTGGTATTTCTGGACTTAGAAATGTCTGCAACTTGATGTGCTGACAGGTTACAGCCCTCCCACATCACTATGGTTCAGAATGATGTCCTTTGTGAAAGCATTATCCTTGTTTTCTAAACTTTCTGTGAACTGTTGGTAAATTACTTGATCTGCAAACTAAGGTCTCTTAAAACTTAAGACTAGGTTGTACTAAAGGGAGAAATCCAAATTTGTTAACTCATGTGTATGCTTGAAGAAAACTGATTGGCTGTTGTTATATATAGGTAAACCCCAGTGATAGGTACCATCTTATGCCTATAATTACACCAGCATACCCACAGCAGAACTCTACCTACAATGTGTCCGTTTCCACACGGATGGTCATGGTTGAGGAATTTAAACAAGGTAAGTATTATCTTATACTCTCTATATAAATGTTTTCAAAAGGTTTTAAAATAGTTCCATTGTGGGTATACTTTGTGAGGGGGGAGGATGTTAAATAGCTTCTTGCCATGAGACTCTCTTCTGAGGGAGGTAGAACTTGACCTGTTATGTTTATGTGGCTTAAAGTTCCAAATTCTGTAGAGGCTTCTGCAGGTCTGTCCTTCACTCGCAGAAACTGAGGGTGATTAGTTAGAATGCCCTGTGCTCTGAAAATGAGAATTAACAGTACAATATCCTTTTTTGATTGTTTATTTTAGTGGCTTTAGATTGTGTCATGCCACATGGAAGATTAGTGTAGTAATCCCACTTGATGGCCATTTCTAGGCCTAATATAAGACAATATACTTGCTGAGAGATGAGTCCTCTCGATCTATCCTAGTAATCTACTTGGATAATTATAGTAGATAAGAGAAGATGTTATCAAAGCAAAGAGTAGACTTGATGCTGAGAGCAACTACTGCACTCTCAGGCAGAACAGTAGCTTATTGTCTTGCTGTTTCTTTGCCTTGTACAATGCCTTGCACAAGAGATGCTTCCAAGTACTGTAAGGAAAAAGATCTCTATCTTTGAACTGAGTAGTTACTGTGGCATACACAAAAGATTAAATTGAGCTGAGCTGTGTTAGACTGCAAAGCAAAAACATGTGAAATCAATCTGATCAATTAACATACACTTCTAAACATTTTATTGAGGTTGTTTTTAATAATGTGATTTGTATAACTAATGACCACCTAAAGTATGACTGGAATATAAAGCTTGTTGATAAATTCCTTTGAATCTGAAGGGGGGAAATAATTCGTAGTAACCTTTGCTAAGTTAATAAGCTATTTTTACTCTGATTACTAAACTGTATTTAAAAAAAAAGTTTAAATTTTTTTTTATAATTTAGGTCTTGCTATCACAGATGAAATTTTGCTGAGTAAGGCAGAGTGGTCCAAACTTTTTGAAGCTCCAAACTTCTTTCAGAAGTACAAGTATGTATTTTATGGCATGGCAGAATATTTTAAGTTTTATCAGTTAAAATATCTAATGATGCTCTGTAGCACAGGATCTTAAATATACATACATTAGACTTCCAAAAAGTGTTTTGTTAGGGTTTTTCTACACAGAGGGGGCGTGAATGCAGTATTGTCCTTTCTCTTAGAAAATGAATAACTTCCTCAGATACCTTTTTTTTTTTTGTCTTTAGTATGTATTTCAGAAACTTTTTAGTCCTTGACCAGATATTTAGAAAGTCACCAGTTAGCTATACAATTGGTATGCTACCAATAAAATTGAAGACACATCAGCTGGTTTGACTAACAGAAATGTTCTATAGTGGTGTCAGTAAGCATTCTAAAAATGGGTCTTGCCTCCCAGGAAACAGGATATTAAAAGAACTAATTCTGAAAGTCAATATTTAAGATGAATACGTACTTGAAACTGTGTGTTTTCTTCTGTCAATATAGTCAACAGTTCACTGATAATAAAAGATACTTTTGCAATTGTGTTGACTAACTGCCAGATGTACTAGTTATTACTAGATTTTTTTCATTAAAGCTTAGGGCTTTTGGCTCTTTATTAATACTATTTCACACCTAGCTTCTCTAATTTTGTAATGTCTCTAAGGGAAATACTGAAGTTCACACTTCACATTTTTAGGGTTGCTAGTAATATGCTGGTGGGGCAGAAGCTTGTTAAATGTGTATGGACTTGCTGAAAGTTGTATTTTTATAATAAATATGGATTATTAAAATACGGACTACATCTTCTTTGCCCTCAGTTGAAATTGGAGACCCATTTTTCTTGAATCGAGATTAAATATTTTCTACACTTGTTTCTGTGTTGGGTGGTTGGTTGGTTATGTACTAATCTAAACAAGATTGAAATATACAGTTCCCCCATTAAAAGAGACTGATGACCATCATAATGTGTCTGTGTTTTGTTTCTATACCTTTTGCATTATAAAAGCTTTAAAACATTTGGATGGCTTTTATGTTGTACTTTGGAGATTAAGCTCGAAAACGCTTACGAGTACTGTAAAGTTGTATTATTTTTTGAAGTTAAAAATGGGATGCAGACAAATCGGTTTCTGCTCAAGACATTGCTAATAAGTTCCCTAGTACATTTTCTTTGTTTCTTTCAAAACTAGGAAAAAATAGGAAACATTAAATGTCATTTGCAATAATCTCCACTTTAATATAGTTTTTTATGTACCAACTTTAGCCATTTTATCAGTTTTGGCAATAAAAGCTTCTCTTGCCAACATTAAATGTCCAGGTTTTGTATGTTTTGCACAAAATGTCGTCTTTTTTTTTTTTTAACTGTGGAATGGTATTATGGAGCCTGCTTTAATTTAAATTACCCAAGATTTTCCCTGTTTTACCTCAGTAAGTTAATTTAAAGCTTTGGTTAGTAACCTTTGCAAAATAAAATCATTATATGCAGGTATCAGTATGCATTAAATGTGGCTCTGTTGGTCAAATCTTCATCTGGAACCTAGATGTTTTGGATTTTTTTTCCCCATCTTCACACTCTTCTCGTGTTTAAATTATAGATGCCTTGACTTGTTCTGCTGAAATTCAAAGCAGTGTCTAGTGCTCTGCCAGATAAGAGAAGAATCTGATCCTTGCTCTGAGACATACTTTTAAAAACATTTCTTTTCTTCTCTGAAGGCATAGCTTTAGTAGCCTGTATCGCTCTCAATGGCAGTTAGTTGCTAAACGTCTATGTTGATTGTAAACACTTCTGACTTGTTAGCATTTAAAATAAAGAAACTTCAATAATGTGTGACTAAGGAAATCTGGAGGCTACTGCATACCTGCATGGCAGGAGCAGATTAGAAATTGGGAAAATGGGGAAATCTGCTTTTATTTATTTTATATATTTTTCTTGTTTTTAAAATGTCAACAGTTACTTGGTATTAGAGAGTTACAACATGTGTTATCTGCCCTTCATGTAGGTTTAAATTTTTCAGTTGGGAAGGAAACAACAATAAAGAACATATACTTGCTGGTTATGGTGTTTTACAGGGAAATGACAAAAATAATTTCAAATGTATATAATACGAGTATGAAGTGTTACATGAGAATAAAAGTATTAGAACTTAAATTCAAGAGGGAAGGAAGTATGATGAGAGAAATAACACTGATTTAATGAGCTCTAGCATATTGTTTCTCTGTTATAGAGACACATACCCTGATAAATAAGTAGAATTTAAACATACCTTTTAAAAAGGTACTTTGAACACTTGCCTTTATAGAACTTTATCTAAAGCATGGAATAATTTCAAGTGTAGATCCTGGACAGCTTAATAAAGAAAAATGGAAATGAACATGTTCAAATGTTCTCTGTTATTTCAGAAAATAGTATGACTTAAAAATACTTTAGTTATTTGTAGGTACAGGTGTTAATGATGTAAGACAATTCCATAATATCTACATTAGGTTATTTTTATGAGAACATAATGCTGATAGGGAGACAGTGGAGAGAAACAACATCAGTTTAGGGGTGTGGGCGGGAGGGGGGGGGGATGGGGGATAAAAACCCCAGATGAAAAGCAACCAAACAAAAAAGACCAAACCCATATACTTCAAAATAATACCCTTCATCTAAAAATCGCCATTGAGAGGTAGAAGCTGAACTTCATTATTTTTCTGAAATTATATATATCATACTTCTGAATTAGACATATTCATGTTACTACTGTTCTTTAAATCCTGCTCTGAATATACCATATCAGTATAGAGTAATGCCAAGTTGTATGACTTCAGATATTAAAATAGACTTCCCAGCTAAACTTGTGAAACACCTAACTGTAGAAATGTAAGGTTCCCCCGCCACCCTCATGAACTCAAGTTAAAAGTAATCATCTCCCATTTCACTGTCCTTGGGCTTCTTTGTTTAAAATACCATTCTTGCTTTGTATATTGTTTCTTTGAAATTTACTTACAGTGGGTATACACTGATTATCCTGGAATATAATTGAGAGCTTAAGAATTATCATCAGAGGAAACATTCCTTGTGAAGTTTCAGATAAGTGTCTTCAGACGATTCTAAAATGCAGATATAAAATCTTTTTAAAACTACATTTGATAGTGGTTTTTTTGACTTTGAATGAATGCATATGTGCTAACCACTCTTCTAACTATTCAGAAATAAAATTGCAACTAAGACAACTGATACACGTACAGATGGTTGTGAACAATTGTTTTTACTTGCAAGGAATCTCCAGTAGTCAGTTAAATCCCTGATCTCATTAGGTATTGAAATATCTGTAGTGTTTTTCAACTAGTGCTACATTCCTAGCTTGTTATTAAGGCTACTCTATTTAAGTAGTTGCAAATGTCCCTAAAATCTGAAATGTTTCGAGAAGTCCATTATTCACACGCTTGGGGGACATAGCGCCTTGTCTACTTAACAATGCTTAATTTTATTATAGGGTATATACTTAAGCTAATAATCTGTAGTTCGCAATGTAGAATTTACTGCAGAGTTTAATAATAAGAATTGAATGTCTAGTTTTAGAAGTATAAATAGAATAGCATATTGTCTTTATCTCCAAAGGCATTATATTGTACTTCTAGCAAGCGCACCGACAGAAAAACAGCGACTAGAATGGTGAGTATAATACGTGCTATTTAAAAGAAAACCAAAAGCCACCAAACAACAAAACCAAAAACCTGTCAACCTTGAACGCAAGGGAATATCTAGTCTATCTAGTATCTTTTTAATGAAACAAAGTGGAGCTTCCATTTTCAAAATTAAATGGATGAAGATGGTACACTTCTGCAAAACAGTAGAAATGAAGAACCAGGGAGTGAGGGCTGTTGCTTGAATTTTGCTTCTTAAAACACTGTCAAGTTCACTTTACAAATCTTATTTTCTTAAGCCTTATGCCCTTTTTTTTTTAATAAGCAGTGTGAGGAGGCATGTTTTCAGTCTCTTGAAATACTGTTTCTCTAAACAAAAATACCTCTTTTTTTCCCTTGTTTCTGCTATCTTCTGTTAGAGAAATTTTAAGATTGTCAGGTATTGGGAATTTCTTCGACTTTAAAATTCATCATCTGAAGGCAAAAGAATACTGGAGAAATACATAGGAGTTTCTTGCTGACTGCCTTTTACTTGATGTGTAATGTCTTGCTATTTAGTTCCATTTGTAGAATCTGGCCATAATGAGAGCTTCAGGGTATTCTTAAGCTTCCCTTGCAATATTTTTTTGTACTGTGTTCGCTTGGTTTATTTATCTGAATTAATCTGTCATGTATAGTGCACAAGTTCATTTGTAGTCTCAAATATTAGTACAAGGAGAACATTGAGGATTTTATTCTGATATATGATGTTAGATACTTCTATTATTTCATATTATTGAGAACTTGCTAATAAATGACATTTATGCAGGGTGGGCTTGGTGGAATCAAAAATCCGTATTCTAGTTGGAAACCTGGAGAAGAATGAATTCATTACACTGGCTCATGTGAATCCACAGTCATTCCCAGCACCCAAGGAGAATCCTGACAAGTAAGCAAAACTTTTTTTCATGTAATGGTGAGGAACTAACTTAGCTAAAATACCAGTTCATTAATAAATAAACTAGCATTTTTATAGAATCTTAAATGGATTGACTTTTAATGACAACATCTAAAAGCAAACAGTTTTAAGTTTTTCTCAAGTACTATTTGTAAAATTAGGTATTCTTTATTCTGTGTAGGAATGTTTCTGAGCCAGAAAATCAGGAAAGAGTATATTTTTGCTAATAACGATTTGAATTGCATAATTTCTTGCCAGTAATCCATGTTAGCTACTGCTAGTTAGCTGCTGTTGCTTGAGCATCTAGCATCAGTTGGCAAGACAGTTTTAATTATGAGGCAGCACTGAGAATCGGGTGGAACATAGGCACAGTAGAACTGAAATCTTGAGTAACTAAGTACATGTAATATTAATAAATTTCATAGTTGAGATGTGTATCATTTAAACTTGGTAATGGTTGATGTTAGAATTCTGTGGGATGTGGAAACAGTGGAGAGAATACCAAACACTTCATATTGTTTAGAATTATATGTTTTTCAACTCCTCCCCTCTCTGTCAGCCCCTCCTTCCACACTCAAAACGGTGATTGCAGGTACGTGGGCTAAAAACTCTTTTTAAGATTTTATTTTATTACTAGATAGTGTTGTAATGAACTTACAAGGAATCATATTTTTGTGAAGCGTGGGAGTGGGGAAGAAACTTGTGTCTTCACTGAGAATATGTGAAAAACCTTGTTTACCTTCCACACAGCCTTTTCCAGACATCAACTGCTTCAACTGCCAGTATAGTGCTATTTTTTTAAAAACAAAAAAGTTGTATACATAAATTACATGGATGTTCCGTCAAATGGACAAAAGCAGGCAGTACCTCTTCAGCACCTTTTTAGTGGGTAAATACAACTACAACTGCCTGCATAATCACAGGCTCTAATTAGCTCTTACTTTGGAGGACTTCATGTGGGCAACGCTTTTAGGAAAGGCCATTTTCCCAATCTAAACAGTGTATATTCTTTCACGAGCCTGCCTAAATTTGTTCATTGCTTGATTGGAAAACAATGTTCTTCGGACATAGTCTTACAGGGAAAAGACATTTGAATTAAAACATTAAATGTCTTGAGCTGCTATAGAAGTGTTACACTGTATTCTGTAATAGAATATAATAGTTAGTCTTCCATGCATATTATACGAAGGTGACCTGTAAAAGGGAGGCTCTTACCTGAAAACTGCAATTTATGATCAGTTACAGCTAAGAAATTTGAGAGTTGAAGACAAGTTTATGAAGACAAGGCAAAATGGAAGTTGTTTAGTCAGGGAATAGATTCTAACTACTTTCAGAGTCAGGCACTGAAAATCTGTAATGTCCTTTCAAATCTCTTTCCTTTCTAGTTTCAATGGCTAGTTGTAACTCCTAAAAATGAGAGAATCTCTACAGAAGCACAGTTAAATGAAGTAGTCTACTAATGATCTTAGTGCATTAAGTTTGCTGGAGATAGATGTGTCAATGTTTCATTACTTTTTTTTGTATTGTGAATGAAAAGAATATGTTGTTAAGTCAGCTTTGGTTTTTGGCTTTCTGTGGCTAGCTCCTCATTGCTAGTGGAGCTAAAATGTACAACTGTTGTCTATTGCAGTGTATAATCAGTTCGATTATTCAGTTCTTCTATCAGTATTATATGACTGTTTTATATAAAAATTTTCCAGGGAAGAATACCGTACAATGTGGGTGATTGGGTTGGTGTTTAAGAAAACCGAAAATTCTGAAAATTTGAGTGTTGATCTTACCTACGACATTCAGTCATTTACAGACACAGGTGAGTTGTGCTTTCTAGATGTTCTGGTCTTAACAAACTTGTTGAAGATCCTGTCTTTGTTCATAATGTAGTCTGTTTCAGTAGTAGAATTGTATCTAGACATATAATAGAAGGATTCAGCTAAGGAGTTAGGGTGTTATTCGGTGAAATACAGTTTTAGTGAGTTTTAATGCTTCTAGGCACTTCAGACTAATCATTTTCAATTTGTTTTCATTAAAAGTGATGAAAGTGATGCACACAAATCTTTTAGATCTCACTAAAAATATGATATGTAATATTGTGATCTTTGTTAAATGGACAAATTGGTTATCATATGCAAACTACCTACCTAAACTCATTTTGACAATGTATGTAGTTCAAATATTTTTATTCCATGACGTTTCATACTAGCTAGTTGATTCAGTAACTTTTACTTTCACATCCAACTCTTGGTGCAAAAAAAGCTTTTTGACTTTTTCCGGTGTTTACTTTTTGATTCATGAAAATAATTTAGGACACACATAAGAAATTTGTAAACAAAGGATTGGTAACATTTGGACAGTGTGACTCTCCAGAGTCTTAAGACTAAGAAAGGAACGGTACCTTTGACAGGCTTATCTAGGAAGTTTGCAATATCTTTTTTTAAACAAATGGTGGTTAAGATTCAAGTATTACATGTTTACAGGGTTAAAGGAATAGGTTCAAGTGCTACCTAATGCAACCCTGGTTTCTGGATTTCTAAGACTCAGTAAGACTGGAAGCAAGGAAATTGTACAAACACCCCTCGGTATGGGTGTATGAGTGAATATAATAAATATATAAATATACGTGTATATATATATAAAAGTAAATCATGCCAAGATTTGAAAGTTTGTTATTGTCATATATAGCTGCTGGTGTGTGTGTGTGTATATATATATGTATGTCTCTTTCAGTCAAAGGGATTTTTATTTTCTTGAGAGGTGGAATATTCCTTTTGATTTTAAGTTGTAAAGGTGAAACTATAGAGACATCGTCCTAGTTTTTGCAAATTTGGAAAAGGCATAACTTGGTTGCTGCTTTGAAGGAGTGAAAGAATCTATGAATTAGTTTCTCAGGTCTTTTATTGTTTATAAACAGATATTTCAATAGTGTACTTGTCAGATTTTTGGTATGAAAGTAAGAAAACTTGCACTTATGATTTTGATTCTGATGTACTTGCGCTACGTTCAAATCTGAAACTTGTCTAAATACATGCAATTTTAAATGAAGTAGCATTTCATCAAAATCATTGTAGACTGTGATGCGTAGTTTTCTGTTCAGTTTGTAAATACACTTCAAAAAGTACCCAACTAACAAACAATTTCTATTTTTGTGTTGTGGGTTTCTTTGTCATCTCAAATTAATGTGGCTATGTCTTCATTGTTTTTAATCCATCCCTAAAACTTCTGGTTGCCCTGTCTTTTGGAATGGATCCTATGATTTTATCAATACTACCAAGAATGAAATTAGGGAATAGCTTGCTTTTTAGTGGGGGCAGGGGGAGGAAGAGATCTATGAAGAGTGGGGTAGGTTTTCCTTGTATTTAAATTTGCTGGGACCTAGGAATATGGAGTGCTAAGTCAGGAATATGGAATGCTTTAACCATGTCTGTCTTTCCTGAGTGTGCCCCTGCCTTAACTGTAACTTGTATAATCTTTACACAGAGGCTTTATGAGCTTCTTCAATACCAAGAATTAGTGTAGTATGCTCTTTAATATGCAGTATTCATTGAGCTGTTTGTATGTGTGTGTCTCTCTCTCTTAACAGCTTTTTAGTTACATGTTCATAGCCTATTCAGTGAGATTCTTTAATGTTTGTAAAATAGACAGTGAATAAGGGAGATACCTCTTAAGTTTTTCTATTTAAGATCTACAGAACAATTTTTTTTATTCATACATCTGCCACAGCTTTGTTCAATGCTGTATACAAAGTCAGCGTGAGAGAACAACACATTTTTCATTTTTACCTGGCTTTACTTGAACCCAGGATATGGGGTTGCAGTGTAGTTCCTTTACTGGTACTAATCATGTTGACTTACCAGAAGTGAATGTTCTGAGGTGAAGTGAAATAGCTCATTCCAGTAGACATAATTAAAAAAAAAAACAAAACAAACCAACTAAAAAAACCAAAACACAGCAGAAAACAAACATAAATTACTTTTGTATAAAAACACAGTGGTATCTGAGTTGCCAGAATGATATGTAATATATTAGCTGA
Organism: Cariama cristata; assembly: GCF_000690535.1. Taxonomy (NCBI): domain Eukaryota; kingdom Metazoa; phylum Chordata; class Aves; order Cariamiformes; family Cariamidae; genus Cariama; species Cariama cristata. The sequence goes on along the minus strand of NW_009624444.1, from coordinate 58,020 downwards.
CTCACAAGCATTCAGCACCTGAATTAGAACCTATTTGTTGTATAAATAAAAGCTGAATCAATTGTGAAGGAAATAGTTTTATGTAAATACTGTAGTTACAGAATCACAGAATCAGTTAGATTGGAAGAGACCTCTGGGATCATCGAGTCCAACCTTTGCCCTAACGCCACCATGTCAACTAGACCATGGCACTAAGTGCCACATCCAGTCTTTTCTTAAACACCTCCAGGGATGGTGACTCCACCACCTCCTTGGGCAGCCCGTTCCAATGTCTAAAGACCCTTTCTGTGAAGAAATGCCTCCTAATGTCTAACCTTAGTTCTTACGAGGAAATCTTATTTCTGTCTTTAGTCCCTTTGAGGTGAAATGAGGAATTCACTTCAAAGCTATTACTGTTAAAACTTGTTAACAGTATAGTTTAGAGAGCTTGCAAGACATTTTTCTTGGAAACAAGTCACCTGTTTCCAAAGTAACACTTTTATACTATCAGTGCTGGCATAGTAGGCAGTTCACTTTCTTCCTCCAGAGCAAGGAAATGCTATGCTTGTTCTTGAGGGTAATAAATGTTCTGAAATGCAAGTTGTTTCTGCCTGGGCAAGTAAGTGGACTTTGCGAAATGCTTCTATATGTCTTAATGTTGTTCTAATTATGTAGTTTATAGGCAAGCAATAAATAGCAAGATGTTTGAGATGGATATGAAGATTGCTGCAAGGCATGTGAAACGTAAGCAACTTCACCAACTGCTACCTAATCACGTGCTTCAGAAAAAGAAAAAGGTAAACTTGGCTAATGTTTGAAAGCAATAAAAATGCCATGGAGAAATGATTCCTCAGCTTTTTAGATTTACTAATCAAAGAATTAAAATCACATTTTGAAAACTTATTTTTACCTGTATAAGCAATGTGATCTCATTTGACTGTAGCAGTATTACTAGATGCACTAAATAAAATACTAGATTTCCGAGAACATCAACAATGTGGATAGTATCTTCAGATCTGGCTGAAATACTGTGTTTTGTTGGCCTTCCTAAACTAAACAGATTTTAAAAAGCATTAATAACAAGATTTTAAAGCTCTTGCTTTGTTAACATGCAGGTCACCTAAAGGAAGCATCTGTAACAATACCTATAGAACAATCAGTCGAGCAATTCTTGCTATCTCCAGCCTTTTCCTCTTCAGTTGTTATTGCTTAGATTTTCCTGTAAGTCTCCTAAATGTAAATTGCAAGTAATCAAATAGAAGCAGAGTAGCATGTTGAACTTGTTGCTGCCTTTAGTATCTGAGATGGTAGTCTGTTGCTGTAACTGAGGTGGAATGCTTTGAGGATAATTTGAAGGAAAGTATTCTTCAACCTGCAACTTGGCAGCTTTTGGTATAGTATGCTCTTTAATTAAGAGTAAAAGTTCTAAATGACAGTTTTGACATCAGAAGGTTGCCCATTGCCTAGCCAGGGTTATTTTCTCCCTCAGTATGTAGTTTACCTGTGTGTCCATATATGAGAATAGTAGCAAAATTTTCAATTAACCTGTTGTGTTGGATATGATTTACTTTTACTGGAGGCAGGAAGATGGTGGAACGCTGAATTTAAGAATTTAGTCTGCATTTCAAAATACCTGCTTCTTTGTGTTAGCTTAATCTGAGAGCAGTACAGGTTTACTTGTTTTTGTGAATAGCTAAACCGTTTTTAAAACAGAATATGTAAGTATATCTGAATAACATGCTTTATTACTATAGCTGTTTTATATCAACTGCTTTTTTTAAAGAATAGGAAATCTTGTGTTGAAACCAAGTGTAAATCTGTAATACATTTCAGACAACAATGTAAATTTTAAATAATGCATCTCTTTAAGTAGTACTATGTCAGAGGAGGGTTTTTCTTCTCCACTGACTGTCTAAGTTCAAATTGGTCTCTAAATTCTTTGTATTGTGGTTTTGGTGTACATCAATATTACTTTGAAGTTAATGAAAGCAGTATCTATAAGCCCACAAAAACAAAGAAACTTGAAATAAAGCTGAAAATACGATCACTAAATATAATAACAGTTTATCTTATGTTTTTGAACATCATTGTTTCAGACAAATCTGCACCTGAATTGTAAACATGAAAATGTAAGTGCTTGTAGTGTCAGGATAGTGGATTATTTACATGTAAAAGGATTTGAAAATTGTGCATTTATGTTTTGCATTTTTAAATGCTCCTACTTTCAGTTGTTTGGGTGTTTTTCTAAAAACGTACTTAAATTTAACTGCATTTAAGGCACGTGTATATGCTCAGTTTGTGGTGGAAGTTCATCGCTGCTGAATCACCTCTTGTTTCTTTTTTCTTCACAAATGTAACAGCTAACATTTTGCAGAACTGAAATACTACATCATTTGAATCTTCGTTGATTTTTAAGCCCTTAAGACTAATATAATTTTATTTTGTCTTGTGGATTGCAGCATTCAACAGAAGGGATCAGGTTGACAGCTCTGAATGACAGCAGCCTAGACTTGTCTATGGACAGTGATAACAGCACGTCTGTGCCTTCGCCTACTAGTGCTATGAAGACGAGTCCATTGAACAGTTCTGGAAGTTCTCAGGGGTAATGAAGACACTCAGTCTTGTTGCTGCTCTCTCTTCCTAAATTACTTGTGTTAAAAGCATAGAAAATGCTGCATGTGTGAGATACTACAGTTATCAAGGTGTGAATGTTCCTCATTGGAGCTTGCAGATACTCTTATTTCCCATTTGAGTACTAGAGCAGGGCTAAATTTGGGGGATAGGGATTATGGCATTGGACTTCAGATGAGGAATTATAAGGTTGGGTAAAAATGCTTAGAAGAACAAGGTGATATGAAAACTTGGCAGCACTGCAGTAGGAGGCTGTGAGAGGTAGTGAGATGGAAATTGAGGTGTGAGAGTGAGGATAAGTTATGAGTTTTGGATCAAAATGTGAGATAGTAGAGAAGTTTAGGCTTTCTGTCTGGGAAATCAGTAGTGTTACTGCTATTACTGATATCTATGTAAATTAAGCCTAGGAATATAATTTTCCATTGTATTTTCAAAGTGTACATATTAATGTTTATCTTAATCCTAACTTTCTGTATTCTTTTCCTATCTAACTTTCAGTTTGCCCAAGTACATGAAATTCTACTCTATTCTTTCAAGAGTCTTATCTTTGTCTATTTGGTACTCAGAAGTTAATATCAATCTCCTACAATTGTGCAGTATTAGATATATATTATAGGACATTGTGCAGGATAAAATACTTAAGTTCACTAAATCTATTCCTTTTGACAAGTGATCTTTTAGTTAGTCTTCCTTGGTAAATGATTTCCCATAGTTGATGCCACTGACCATGCTATTAAAACAAGTTGATGATATCTAGAATGTCACGCTTGAAGTGGAAATTGCCCTTTGTTGATTCTAGACACAAACTGCTTCCCTATTTCTCAAAAATGAAAAAAAAAATAATTTTTTTTGTCATATGAAATCCCAGGCCTTTGCTTGGGAACTCAGACTGAAATCGTAAGTTGTAATGGTGTGTGTAGATTGAAAACAAACTTTCTATTGAGGATTTTCTGTCAGGGCAATGAAAATGATCCGAGGGCTGGAGCACCTCTCCTATGAAGACAGGCTGAGAGAGTTGGGGTTGTTCAGCCTGGAGAAGAGGAGGCTTCAAGGTGACCTCATTGCGGCCTTCCAATACCTGAAGGGGGCCTATATGAGAGATGGGGACAGACTTTTTAGCCAGGTCTGCTGTGACAGGACAAGGGGTAATGGTTTTAAACTATAAGAGGGTAGATTTAGACTTGACATAAGGAAAAAAATTTTTGCAATGAGGGTGGTGAAGCACTGGAACAGGTTGCCCAGAGAGGTGGTGGAAGCCCCATCCCTGAAGGCATTCAAGGTCAGGCTGAATGAGGCTCTGAGCAACCTTATCTAGTTGGAGATGTCCCTGCTCACCATAGGGGGGTTGGACTAGATGACCTCTAAAGGTCCCTTACAGCCCAAATGATTCAATGATTCTATTCTAGTTTTTCTACGTTGGTTTTGTTCCATCCTTTAGGAAAGTAGTTGCTTGCTACGTTTTTCCCTGCACCTTATTTAGGCAGACGTGGCCTTAATTTTTGCCTCTTTTTTTTTTTTTTTCTAATGCAACTTCTTGCTGATCTTAAAAACTGTCTCTGAAGTGATTCAGATTAAGTGTTTCAAATGCCTTCCATTGCTCAAGTTTAATAGTAGATTGCCAGTGTTCATTTCTGTCTTCCTACTGTGACACAGTATTGTAAGTTTTTCTCTGTAATGTAGGTAAAATCCTATCAGCTATGGTTACTGGCCATGCATATGATGTGATGAAAAGCAGATCATATAGCACCATAGCTTTACTAATGTTCAGCATTTTGTCATTTTTCTCTTTTTAGCAGAAGCAGTCCTGCGCCAGCTGTAACAGCAGCATCTGTGACCAACATACAGGCTTCTGAAGTCACTGTGCCACAAATAAATTCCAGTGAAAGCTCAGGGGGTAAGGAAAATGGCAGACTATTTTGTTTCTATTGAAATTTTTTTTTTTTTGTAAAGTTCATAAAGAAGTTTTTCTTCCAGTTTGAGGTCTTTACTTAAGACATGCTGTAACATGTTCTCCTTGATACACAGATTTAACGAATTTCTTTAGGACTGTGGAAATCATGGTGGAATATTTTGTGCCATGAGATTTGTTTATTCTTTTTGTCTTAGGGATTTATATTTGCCATTCTCAATAGCAATCGTTTTCCAATGACCTGATACAGATCTGTAGCTCAGTTGGTCAAATTGAGGAAAAGCTGTCTAAAGCTGGAAGAGCAATTTTTGTGTTTTTTATCCATTTTGTAGTTAAACCCAAGAGGTGATTCTGTACTGTCTGTAATCTGTACTCCCATGTTCCTGGTCCTTGTGCTTCATGAAATTGATTATAGGAATGAAAAAGACTCAGATGTAAGCAGAACACATGCTTCTTACTGATGTCTTTTCAGTTATGTCCTACTGTGTGTGCTGACTTTATACTCCATGTCCCCTACAAGAAAAAGTACAGTTCACTTAAAAAAAAAAATTAAATTGACTTTTTAGTGAAAGAACAAAGGCATCTGGTGAAAATGTTCACTTAGCAGAGTCAGCTACTCTTTCTTTTTTTTTTTTTGATGGAACTTTAGCTGTATACAAGGAGCAAGTCAGAAAGAGATCGAAAAGGGGACCAACTGGTTAACCTTTCAAGATGAGATCTCTTTTATTTCACTCTGATATGTGGGACAGTGGAGTCTTACCATTCTCTGACTTTCATTGTAAGTCACAGGTGCATCAATATGAGTAAGTTTGTCCATAAGGACTAAGTGGAGCTTAAATGGCATGACTGGGTTTTGGTTTTGGAAGCATATCAGAAGTTTTTCATTCTTGTATTTTGGTTAATAAAAAGTGGTCACTGGATAGTTATTAATGAAAAATTTCCTCAGTGTAATTTTTCTCATCTTGGAGCATCTCCCTGTGTGTGCTTATTGGTTTGAGGTAGGCAACTGATGAGGTAGAGCTTTGTCATATGAAGCATTTTTCAAAAGGATTTATGGAATGTCAGTTCTCTATCTGATGCTCTGTGATGACTTCGTATCTGGCATTGTATCTGGCATACTCTGAGCCTGAGAAACGGTAAACTTCATGTTTGAGTGACAAAGGGAGTATCAGATTGCCCTTGGATTTAAGGCAGTCTTTGGCAATGCATATATATGGCTGAGTACAGAAACAGTAAAACCTCTTTGAGTTTTGAGTAAACCCTCTGTCTGGGCTAGTATACCTTGCTTGTTAAGCAGGGTTAATTAGACCAAGCATAGTGTCACTGACATGGCTACCCTGTATCTGGTACAGGAATTCTCTCGCAGAATGAGCTTGAAACTAAACTGTGCTGTGTGTGCACACCTGCTGTTCCAAATATGATGCTTATACTACTAACTGTACCACTTCCTTGATGCCTACTTGATACCAGTGGTTTTGAATAGATACCAAAAAAACCCCAGTGAATTGAAATGGTTATATCAACTCATCTTGTTGAAACATTTTAAATTGTTTATCCATAGGTACTTCAAATGAAAGCATTCCTCAAACTGCCACACAACCAGCCATTTCTCCACCACCAAAGCCTACCATCTCTAGAATTGTTTCCTCAGCGTATCTATTAAATCCATCACCAAGAACTTCAGGAAATGTTGCAACAAAAATGCCTAGCCCTGTCACAGCAGTGAAAAGGACTTCCTCTCCCCATAAAGAAGAGTCTCCCAAAAAAATGAAAATTGAAGAGGTATTTGAGATTTTGAGATCATACCGTAGCAATATCCAAAACTTTGAATACTAATTTCAGCTGCAGAGTGCTGATTCTCATATTCCAGGTTTCAAATATTTTGTTATATGGAGTGTGTATTTCCTACTCTGATTGCATTGCTGCTTTATGTATTCAGCTTGCTTAGGTGTTGATGGTGTTTTACTATGCTGATATTCATCCCATGACAAATGTACTCCATTAGCACAAATGCTTAGATTCTAAATTCTTGTCTTAAAGCCATTTTTTTAATTAGAGTATAACATGTTAAGTCTTAGAATTAATTCTGTCTTCAGAAACTCTTTACAACCTTATTTTCTTGTTGATTTTTTTAAAATAGATTTCTATGAGTTTTAATAGTTTCTGGGTTTGTTTACATTTCAACAGGATGAAATAAGTGAAGATACTAGCTGTATAGATTTGAATGAGCATGAAAAAATGGAAATTAAGGTATCTATACAATTTTGTGTATATTAATTGAGATACTTCCTTGTGAAAATTACTGTGTTTCCCTCTAGGAATGGCTAAGAGTTTTTGTAGATACAGTATAGATTCCCCAGTAAAGATATCAAAATATGTTATTTTTTCAATGTATGTATCAATATTAATGAATTGCAGTACATTACCTGCTGCCAGGCTAAGCTGAGCTTGAATCCATGGTCACATAGGACAGTGATTTCTTTGCTGATCACTTACACAATATTATGCGTAGTGAAAAAATTAATTATTATATTTAAATTTATTAAATCAGATCGGGGATGTGTCTGCATGCCTTGCTTTGCCTGCATCCTGAGCTTGATATGTGTTACTTGGTTAAAGAACAGTTGTCCTATGTATTCCATTGGGACTTTTGCACATTGGGCTGAGAATCCCGAAGCCGAGTGCTACCTTACTTTTTAGATAAAAAAATTCAAATAATGGTAAATAAATCTTTTCTGATAGTGAAATTATTGTATTAAGTTACAACATACCTATTGTGGACTTCCAGAGATTCAAGTGTGCCCTTCCAGTATCTTGTAATTTAGCAGACAATTTTTCTGCTTAGTGGTGAACAGAAAGGATGACAGTCTGGCTTTAACCTTATGATAGCAGCTATCTACTTGGGCATATACTGTTTTTATAGGGCACATTCTGTTGTCTTTGGAATACTCTGGAAAATATGCCAAGAAATTAAAATATATATTAAAATGTTAAGTGCTTTGGTTTATAATTTCTACATCCTCAAGTAAGGAATTGTATCTTGTGTAGTCATCTTGAAGTCTCTTTGAACTCAAGACAGGTGAAGGTAGAAATGCATGTAAACATTTAATCCTAACATTGAAAATAGATCCTCTGGATAGAGGTCATTGTAAAAGACATAGGTAATCCTGTTAGCTTTTACTGTGAGTATCCTCTAAAACTTATGTCCTTAATGTGCATGGAAGGAAATGGAGGAATGAACTTCTTTAACATAAACGTGTGTTTTCCTCCATTGGAATGCATGCCTTTTTGTTATGGTATAGTTTACTAAATGGTACAATTTTAGCTAACAGGCTGTTTTCATTAAAATGTGAATGTGCCACTGTCCTGCTTTAGCCATGCAGTCCCACTGTCTTACCTGAAAAACTGACTCTGACATTGATCTGTTCGTCCAGAAAGTTGATTCAGCCCATTAAAATAACAGGAAAACTTTTCTGGCAGAACAGCGAAAGGAGTGGAAAAGCAGTTGAATTTGCAACGAATTCAGTAGCTTTTCACACGGTCTTCTGTGATACTACACTTTATGTCTTTAATGAGTTGAAGGACATGTAATGTTTTCCTATAAGATTCTGTATAAAAGGCGTTAAGTGGTTAAACAAGTGGGAAGTGATCTAGCTTGTGTTGATGAATTTCTAATCAGCAAAACGTTCTCTAGTGTGGTGATTTCTGCGTTATAAAAGAATGGGTATCAATGCAGCAAGTACCAAAACTTGCCTTTTTTATTTTGCTGTATATGCAGAACTTAAGGCATTCTGGTTAATGGAGTTCTGTATAAATAGCTTTTATAATTGGAGGCAGTGTAACTGTATTGATGCTTTTGGTTTTTCTAGGAGCAACTTGAGACAGAAGTGAATGTTAATTCTCAAACAGAAACTCTTCAGACAACTTCTCTGCAAGCTCCTCAGGTACTGTTTTTAAAAACACCACCTCTGTGTGTGCGCGTGCTAATCTGTGATGAAAACATTGAAATTAAAATGAGTCCAGATGTTAAAAATAAATTTATAATTTTTAATATAAATCCATTGTATGGAAAGCTGCTTGTTGTTACTGTCACAATTTTTGTGTTTTAGATGGTCATTGATCTTATTGAATGTGCATTGTAGCTAAACATGTATGGCTTGCCATACAAACTGAACGAAGCTGGATTCGCTCTTCTGAATTGTGCCTTCAAAGTAAGGGGCTCAGTTTATTCCTTTGTGCTTTGCACATCACAGAATAATCCTTTCTAACAAGGAAACGAATGCTTTAAATAGCTGCTGCTCAAAGATACCCTGGTAGAGGTTGAGAATGTCTGAAATGTAACTTCACCTTCTGATACTTAGTATGAGAGAGAGAAGTTGTAATCTTATAATTCCTTAGCCAGCTGTCTTGCTTCACTGCAGATATTATAAGAAGCATTGGAAAAATAGACATTAAGTTAAGAATTCTGTGGCGTTCACTTAAATTTTTGTTCCTAATATTGTAACAACTTTTAGAGAACACATCTTTGTCTTTACTAGCATTTTTAAGCTTCTCTTAGTGCTCTACTGATTGAAGTTTCACTATCGCAAAGTATTTTATGCACACTTTACTCATTAAATGGTGTGTATTAAATGTATGGGTTGAAAATGGAGATACATTGCAATAGTATTACTGATATTTGTTATCAGACTTTTAACTATATGAACAGTACTGAATAAAAATACCAAAATTGTTTGGCAGAAATTAGATATTACATGAGCACTCTAAACGGCTTCAGGGAAGTTTTTAGATCATTTAGTACACCAAGTTTATTTCATCTGTTGTTGAGGGATGATTATATAAAGCTTTGTAGCTTTTACAAATTATGTAGTTGTTAGTTTAGCAAAAGTAATCTGGAAACTGCAAAATAATTGTGGGCCTTGTGTCATTTTTCAGTATTCTCATTGGCTTTGTTTAAAACACTGCTCATGTTGCAGAAAATAGAAACGTGTTAAACCACAGGTCAGCACCAACCAGAGCCGGCTACTAGGGACAGGGGGGAGGTGGGAGGTCAGAGCTATTTTGCCCTGAGTCCTTGTTGCATTGCGCTTTGCTGCTGTTATTGGTCAGTGTTGGCTTGGCTGATTTCTTTTTAATGAAGCAACAATTAAGAGCAGTCATTTTAATGCAGTTTTTCCTGTGTATCAAAAGTACCTTATGTTAATTTTGAACATTTATAATATAAGAAAACATTTTCTGATAAATCATGGGAAGTGATGCAAAATAACAGGGTTATTGGGATGGCAAATAATCTGCTACAGTGGAAGAGAAATACCTCAAAGTTTAAAAAAAAACAAACAAGAAACCCACCAAAAACCTAAACCAAACCCAACTATAGAGGCTTGTTAAGCACTTGAGAAATTAATGAATCACACTGAATTCTGAGACTGTTCCTCTTCTGTGTTTTCCTTTATTTGGCTTTAGATATAATTTTGCTGAATGGGATTTAAGTCTTTTAAGTGAGAGAAAAGTGTTCAGATTATTTTCAAGGTGAAATTCTTAACCCAGTCATATAGCACTGTTTTAGAGTTCATCATACTTTTTCCATGTGAAACTAAATCGATATGAAAAGTTGGAAATTTGGCTGTAAAGAGCTTTTAAACAGTCTGAAATGTGAGTGTATGAGGACACATACTTTGCATAGGGGGTGGTTTTCCATCATTCATCTATAAGGGACTGAGGCTTAACACTGAATTGTGCAAAAGAATTTTTAAATACTTGACATGTGGATCAGACAGTAGATGTCACTGATCAAGCACCCTTATTATGTTGATATTATGTTTTATTATAATACAGGTTATCGGTAGGCTCAGCTTTATCTGCAGCACTTCCTAATTTCTTGCAGTTGTCAAAAAAGGAAATGCACACCATGAAAGAGACTCTTGTACAAATTTTCCTTGATGACTGTGTAGGCAAAGGAAATACCTGCTTCTATATTTGTAATTATCCTTATCTTGGTGTATTCCTAAAAACTCTTCTAAGGATCTTGTTTTTGAAAGTTAGTGTCAGTTACGACAATATTTTACTTTCGGTATTTACAAAGTTAAAATACAACCAAACTTCTTCTTTTCTTTTCAGAAAACACCCAGTACAGACCTTTCAGATATCCCTGCTCTCCCTGCAAATCCTATTCCTGTTATCAAGAATTCAATAAAATTGAGATTGAACCGGTAAAAACAACCTCAGGGGTCCATAAACAGTATCTGCCAACTCAACCTGTTGTCTTCGAATGCTAGAAAAAAAAGGAGAACGGAGGGTGCAAGACTAGAATATAATCGGAAATGGATTTAGGTATATTTTGTGCACTTCCCTTTCTGGGCTAAAATCACCATTTGATTGGAAGTCCAGGTTAGTATGTGAAGCCAGGAGTACAATTAATGTGTTAGCAACAGTTGCATTAAATATTTCGAAGGATTACTGCCTTTAAAACATGAACACTGTTTGTAGCCATATTTGACATTCTGATTGAATTTGTTTGAAGCGTTGTTTCAAAATTGAGATAAAACTGGCATAAGAATCCCTTAAATGCACTTTTATGTACTTTTTTTATTGGAGTATGACTAATTTTAGATCTTCAGCTGATACACTTCTGTTTTATTGAAGAATCTCTTCAATAGTAGTAATCTGCAAATTGGATGATGTTCTGTGATGTACTATACATTGAAAACAAAGTGTATGGTATATCTAGTTCAACTGCCGTCAAGCAGCAGTAAGCCTTTAAAATGAAATGTCAAGTCTTGAGGTTATAAGACGTAAGTTGAGGAAGTAATTGGGAAGTTTTGGTATTGGTGGGACATGATTAAGATGTGGTCTACTTTTATTTATAGGGTTGTTTTAAGGTGCATACAGATCAGCAATGAAAACAGCAAATAAACTTTCCTTTGAGCTCATCAAACTCCTTATTCCCTTTTTGATCCCTTTATTTCTTGGGAAAAGCTTTTGCGTTTAATGTTGGGGTTTTTTTTTGCAGCTTGTATGCACCATATAGGACAATAGTTATTTATACAAAATAAAAACAAGCCATGTATTCATTTGGGTTCCCCCCCACCCCTTACCTAATCATAATACCTTGTGGCCTGTAGGCACAAATTTAAAATTTTGCCCCATGACTAAAGTGTTTAAGTAAATAGTGTGCCTGTGAAATGTAACACCTGTTTTGATGGCCTTTGAATCACTAAATATAAGATGATTTTTGTACACTCCACAAAAGTCCTGTATGCATTAAAAAAGCTTCAAATTTTAAATAAAGGCAAAAAGATTTTTCCCTGAGAATTTTAACCTTTTTATTTTTAGATGGCTCATCAGAAATAGTTTTACATACTGAACAACACTGAATTTTTAAAAATCATATTTCTAGTAAGCACTTGACATCTAGTAAGCGCTCTCACTCCTATTTTTTGTTTGTGTAGTCCTATCAAAAAAGTAACAACTTCTTCTTTTGAAAGAACTGAATCTCTCATGACAAAGAACAGCAGTATTTGAGGAACATGAGGGATACCAACAGTAATACCAGATGTAGATAACAAACTTCATGTTGCTATGACTTAAGTCTGAAATATGTGGGATGTCAAATCATACTTCCCATACTTTGATTAGCATGTTTTATGAATTCCCTTCTCCCATTGTGCTCCATCCTATTACATGTGCATCTTTCATGTTAAAATTAAATTACTTACACTCTTCCCCTTATCCTTCTAAATTAATTCTCCAAAGTCAGAGTGTAGCTTATCTTTTACTTAGGCTGTGCAGTAACTGAAGGTTTTTTTTTTTGCCATCTGTCTAAGATGTCTAGTATACAATATCTCTTTTCCTTGCCCTGTGCAGCCTGCTGTCGTCCACCCTCCAAAGAAGGTTATATTAACAGTTGAAGTGTACAAGGTGTCTGTGTATTTTGTGTAGCTATGGAGTTTAGATCGAAATTGCCAGGCACAAATTTAGTCTTGTCATTTTGTTTACACATTGGAAGATCTTTTTCATTTTATTAAACGTTTCATGTAACTGCACCCAAGTTTTGCCAAGCTGGAAACTTGGAACCTTTCTGTATAGTGACTTTTTAATTCTAGTTTTCATAACCTGGAGATCAGACTGTTGCTTTCGCATGATGTACGTAGTGTCTCATGACTGGAGTTTGCTTTGTTTTATAGTATCTGTACTCCTTGTATTTTTCAAGAGCTATTTTGTAAACAGATGATGTATTTCTCCATTGAAAACACAATAAAAAACAGCACAATCCCATAGTTGTCTGATTTTTCTGAATGTACAAAATTGATTTTTACTCTCTTAATTCATACTTAGCTCTTAATTTTTATGCTAAGACAAACTATGGTGTGGCCTAAAAGAAACAGTACATAAAGGAATGTTCTCTAAATAAGCATGGTATTAGATTTTGGAAGTAACACTCAGCAGGATGTTGAGTTCTAGTCTGTTGAAGGGAAAGTTTGTGGATTGTGCAGTGGCTTAGTGAGGGCAGAGTTTATTGCCAAAGAAGAAAAAAAAAAAGAGAGCATTTATTCCTTGTCTTCTGATGAGGAGTCCAACTCAAAATCTTAAATTCTTAAAAGCTGACAAAACTAGAAGAAATGTGTGGACAGACAATTTGGAGCTATCCTATTTGCTTTAAAAACTTGTACTCCATTTTTAAAAAACATCAGCTGTAACAGTTTTGGCATCTTACACTTGCTTTTCTTGCAAGTGACTATTTCTTAGGTCAGCAGATGGCACTATTTCTCTTCTTGTCAAATAGTTTAAGCTTGCCCTGAAATAAAAGTAAAAATTAAAAGTAGCTGTGCATCACTTGATTGATCTTCGTATCAGCATGAGCCCAATCCTCCAAATGCTTGATGTAACTTTAATAAGTAGCATCCTTTTGACTAAAATTTCTTTAACTGCTAAAATCGCTGATGATCATGGTCTTCATATTATAATTACCCTGCCTAAAACAATAAACCTTTGTTGTATATATTTTTCACAGCATGCAATTGCTTGTCTTGTTTAGAACAGATTCATCATCTTTATATCTTGCCCACCCCATCTTCCTTTCATCACGGCTGATGTTATTTATGGCTTTAATTCCTCTTTTACTTTCTCTGACCAATAAAAATCTGCTAGTAGATATACAAATTTCTCTTCAGTGTTTCTCAGTCTACTGGCAATAGGCTTGTTTTTCTGAGTTACCCGTGATGAACCTCCAGAATTAAGTTCATGGACTCATAAGGATCTGCAAACAAGAAGCTGACAATTACTGTTGTAGCCAAAATAATTAACATTAATAAGCCATGGTTCTAACAGATGGCTTTAGACATACTGATTTGAATCAGACATTTGAGTTGATGAGTTCTAGCTGAAGTTGTGCTTCCTTGCTGTAGGTAGTATGTGTGCATACCATTTCTTAGTGCATTTTATTTTTAAACTGCAAAATCTTTAAACTTGTAGCTACAAATATATAGTAACTGAGTAGTAATACTGATAATACAGTAAAACTGATAGTAAATGTGCATTAATGAAAGAACCAATTTTTAATCAGCAATAAGTTAAAACTGAGTTCTTCAACTTCGAGAATAACCAAAAATAATTCAGTATAGCAAGAACACGCTACATATTACTGAACCAGAATCTATACTTAAATACAAGAAAAACTACTGTAGTAGTTACTGAGGAAGCAGAATATCTTTATTTCCTCATAATACATATTTTTTTGGAAGTTGTGTGCATTTGTACAAAAGGCATTTCGCATGTTGAAGTGATCCCGGCATAATTTATGTAATTATAAACACACTAGTCAAGTAGCTTTGCTATGTTTAGTCTTTTTTTGGCATCTCTGTGGCTGAACAATACTTAGCAAAAATTTTGTCACTTAAAAATGTGCAGGTCTTGATAATACACTCATGAATGCCTGTATACACATATATTAGCTGAGTACTTGGTAGGTTTACTTTTTTAAAGATCCAGTGTTCATATTGGAAAAAAGTCAGTAATAAACCATTTTTAGTTTAATAATCCTAGAATTAAGGATCTGTTCAATAGAAACAAACTATCTTGGATTTGTTGATAGAGGCAGATGCAATTTGATACATCTACAAAGTTCAAACTAATAATTTGAAATATCTACAAACATCAAACATCTGCTGCTATCACCACCAAAAGAATGCAAACTTTGATATCAAACTTCAGAGGGCATGTTTTTGTATGAAAAAGATAATATGATGAACCACTGCTGGATGTCCCATCTGCTTTTTGGATATTTAAACTGATTTTTTTTTTTAAATAAAGTTTAGGCATATTTGTATTGTTCTGACTAAATTCCGGAATGCTCTCTGTAGGTAACTTTTTTTTTCCTTCCTCCCACAATTAATGAATTAACCAGATCACAGTTCCTATTCAGCATGTCTGGGGGTTTTTGTTTGGTTGGTTTTTTTAGTGACCTTAGTATTTTTATGACCACTGTATTCTAGTGGAATGTTTAAAATAAGAATGACAATGTCATGCACACTTTTTAAAATTTTACCTCATAAACTCTAAAGATACTTAATTTAGAAAAAGTCAAATTTAACAGCATACTAATGGTTGGAAAAAAAAAATATTTAATGTTATGCAGATATTATCAAGCTTGGTTTTTGCAGTAAATTACTGTCTTTAAGAGCCAGAATCTGGGAAAGTAATAGGAAAGGATAAAGAGGAGTTTTACTATTGATGTAAGGTGATAAAAACTCCAACTTGTTGGGTAAGGAAAGGTGCATTTATTTATTTAACTTAAGAAAATAGCTAATGCATTTAAACTGCCCCATAATATCTGTGGCCCACACAGGTACCGGACAACTTACAAGTGCAAATGTCTTTTTGTCTGTCTTTTTTGAGAGCTAGCACATCTACTTTAGGAATGCATTCTGTGTTTCTATTTGTAGAAGTAAATTTCCTCAATAAGGCTACTTAAGTAAATGTTTTACATGCTTAAAATCTACACATCAATTCAAACTTTTCAGTTCATCTAAGATTATTTCTGCGATGTTTGTTTCAGGGTAATATGCTAACCTAAAGCAGATAAAATTATTAAAGTTGAATGGAATGTTAGGTCTCTTGCCCTTCATTGATTGGACATTTCAAATGTGTTAAAATAAAACTGGATGTGGGGGTTGGGGGCAGATACTTGACATTTGAGGAACAACTTCCCCCCCCCCCGCCACTCT
>NW_009624444.1:0-42248 GCF_000690535.1 Cariama cristata | reverse complement strand
CCCCCCGCACCTCTCCCCCGAATAGAAGATTGATTCTAAGTAATCATAATAAACATGATACTACTTAAAATGGTATGTAAGAGCTTCGTGCTACAGCTTCTGCTTCAGCTTTACTGAAACCTTGCCCTGTATGGTGTCTGATGCTGTGTGCCTTCCAGAAATCTGGCATGCGCGCTGTCCTTGTTTGCGTTCTCGGTCTGCAGTGGAGCTGTTAATAAAGAGATTGATGATAAAGTTGTTGAAAAGAGACAGTTGGACAGGACTGCTCGCCATGAGTGACAGAGGGCATGCTCTGTCTTCACAGCCAAGAACGTTGCCCCCAGCAGAGAGCTGGCCATGCCTGGATGCCGTGCCAAGCCTGTTCAGTGCGTGGGGAGAGGAGTCTGCAGCTTATACGAAGGATTTCTATTAGATTTTTAGCCTGCGTTCTTAAAGTGAGATTTCCTTTATTTTAGATTGTCACACAATTTTTAAATAAAAACTGTATCGCCTCTTGAGAACAAATACAGTTTCAGTGACGATATAAAGGCTAGTGTAGATAAGTTCTGAAATTTTTGTGAATGATTTGCTAGGACGACTTAGAATTTTAAGCTTCTCATTGTGGTCTGATTCAATGAAGTGAAATTGAGATCTGTTGTTCTTAACATTTTTTGCTTTTATGGGGTATAAATGCATTATTCATGTACTGTATCTAGATACTAGCTTCTGTAGGAATCTCCCTGCCAAGATGTCATAAACTTGATTCAACTCAGTCATGTGGCTGGAAAAAGAGAAGCCCAGAATGATGGATGGAAGCATTCATTGTCTCAACCACAGTTTATCATGTATAATTTTTATCCATCAGAATGTAAAAAACAGTAAAACTGATAAAACATTTGCTAGTTTAGGCCATCTACTCATGCAGTATATTAGAATTATCAGTGATTATTCCTACTGTTTCTTATCCAGAACAGTATGTGTATTTTCTATACACTAATAATCACTCTGACCACTAAATGCAATATCTCATCTAGAAGTACTTTGTTTTTTCTTGTAGCATCTAGTCCTTGTAAGTAGCAAGAGAAAAAGATCCTTGCAACCCTAATCAAGATCAATGATTTAGAAAGCAATTCAATTGCCCACACTTCAATGTCTTGCTTTTTTTTTCTTGTAGCATTATTTTCTGTGGACAAGTTGTACAAATACTTTTTCCAGGGTTATTTCCCAAAGAACATTGTTCCCTAATTTTTTTTAAACTGGATTGAAATACGTAGTAGTTTACCGATTATTACTTTGTATATGTATTCTGTCTCATTCTTAAAAAAACCCCAACACTAAGAAAAGTGTTTATATTCTATGAGCCTTTGACCTAGATAGGGATGAAATCTTCTTGTGTGGTAGTGGCTGTGAATAAGAAAGTGTTGAATTCATGTAGTAATATTTTTCCAGTGGTTGATATAGGCACAGTGAATATCTTCTCAATTTTTAAATTTTGCATCTTGACTGAGGCTACTTAAAAAAAAAAAAAAAATTTCAAAAAAATTCCAAGTTTGTTTTATGAAAATGTAGGGTGTTTTTTTTTTTTTTTAAATATAGGGATATAAGCTAACTCACTGTTGCATTTGTTTATTTTGAATGTGTAGGAATTGGTTCATAGTCTCAGTGGTGGGATTCTGAATAGGACCTGTCTAGCCAGAAGCACACCAGATGTTCTGTCTTCACAGATAAAATCAAAATGGCAAAAAGTTTGATCTAGTACCATTAGGACCTTTTTTTTTTTTCAGCTTAAAGATACTTCTACATTTGATTTACTGTAGGCTCTATTTTAAAAAATGCGTGGAGGTCACACTTTGAGTTGTTGCAATCACTGCGGTGTGTTGATTTTTCCTTTCTGACCTGTTAGCTTTTCAAGGATAATCTGAATATTTGTTACGGAAGTGGCTTCTAGTTTTGTTTAAAATAGAGATTATCTTTACCTTTTATTACTATTTTATGTTCTGTATGTTAAATTCTTAGACTACCTCAAATTATTCATTTTTATTTTCAACACCCACTGTTATGTGTCAAACTGAATGCAGCATGCCTTACCTGACAACAGACAAAAATTTTCAAAGAATTGTGGGAATGATTCCTCCATTCCTGCGCACTCCACCAATGTCTCACGTCATCAGCTGTAACAGCTTGTTTTGGTGCCATAGGATGTTTCCTGTGATAAAATAATTCTGCTGTTTTAGTTCCTTCAAAATGGAAGGGGTCATAGTCATATTATTTCAAAGATGCTTTTATGTGGCTATATGAGGAGAAATAATATGTAATGTGCAAGCAAACAAACAAAACCCAACTATAATTCGTCAGTATGATACAAAGCAGTTTGTTAGAAAGATGGGCTCAGAGCAAAGCCAAACCTGAATTCTAATCCTGACTTGTGTATACATGACCTTGACAGGGCTATTGACTCTCTGCT
The DNA here is from genome assembly GCF_000690535.1 of Cariama cristata. Lineage (NCBI taxonomy): Eukaryota > Metazoa > Chordata > Aves > Cariamiformes > Cariamidae > Cariama > Cariama cristata. The sequence continues at coordinate 39,805 of NW_009624444.1, read as the reverse complement.
TCAGCCTTCTTGTATGTGAAATGAGATTAGTGATTATCAGACGTTTCACAAATACTAGCTGTTAGCATTTGAGAATGTCTTGGAATTTTCATGTAGAACATGCTTTAAAATTGTTCCATTGGATTCTCCTGTAAGCATGAATCACACACCACTTGAAACTCATATGCTAGTTTTCCAGTCTCTGTTTTGTATCAGATACATCATCTTTATATCCTGCTGTAAATTAGTTTTAAGGGCATCACCGTAAAGAGGAAAGGTTCCTGTCCATGCTATTAGAACAGTCTTCCAGTAGAGGAAAACAACAAAATTGGGCAACTTGGTGCTGTTTATATTTGGAGACATACTGTGTCCTATTTTGCCTTTTTTTTAAAAAAAAATTTGTATAAACACGTAGACTTCCATGTGGTGGTTTTTCCCAAGGAAAAATACAGAGAGGTTTAGATCCTATAAACTCTGTACCTGTTTGCTATTCTGCTTGTCAGCTATTTAATCCTGTTGTCTTCTTTCCATTTGCTTATGTACGGTCTGCAAGCTTTGTAGCTCACTGATACATTGGTACAATGCATATTAAGTATAACATATCTGAAAATAAATTTTGGCTACACCACTTTTCAGCTTCTGACAGTACAAACTGATGATGTAGATCTGTGGTCTATCTCACCCTGTAAACAAAAACAGCGAAGGTGGTGAGGACATCACTGGAAGACTGGCTTCTCTTGTGTTTACAACTTCCGAATTTTTCCAGTTGTCCAAGCTCCAGTTGCTTTCATATGGAAGCTTGTCTGAAAATTGGGGAAGATATTATTGGTATGAGTGTTCATGGTTTACATTTAGGTTCTTCACAATGGTAAGTGTAAAGGGTTTTAATTTCTTTAAGGAAAACTTAGTTTTGAAGTGCAGTTTACATAGTAAATGCAAAAAGAACCTACCACTTCTATTTTTCTGTTGATTAAATAAAAAAAAACCCACCCTTTTTAATGTAGTATGTCTGATAGCTCTAAATGAAAGAAAAGCACATTAAATTTTACAAAGCAACAGAAGGCAGTGCATTGCTACTCCAGTGCACATAGCATTGCACAGAAGCACTGCCTTGGTTTATATAGAAGTTAGTCTAAGCAAATAGTGAAAGCTCAAGTTTACCACCTTTTGAGGGTCAGCCTGTGCAGCACTGCGGAATAAAAACTGGAAGTAACATGGATCCCTGTAACTGTCACTTTGACAACTACTAGGCTGGTGCGCTTCATCCAAAACCAAGTGTCTGTACTATTCTAGTGAATAGGATGTGACCTATGGTGATCCTGTTTTCCCTCAGATCTCAACACCTTCCAATTTTTTGTTGTTTACTTCCAGCACTCTTCTAAGTAGTCCTGGTATTTTGAAATAACTCCTCCTACTTTATTCTAAATGGAGGACTGAACTGAGGCAGCAAAAACTAAACCTAATTGGGAGTTATGTTAATGTCTGCTACACTGAACACTTGCCAATAATGCTTTGATTGCTATCCACATCTTTTATCTCTTGTCAACTGAGCCTGTCTTGTCAAAGGCCCCTCAAAGTATCTAAAGCTTGGCCTCATGTCTGCTCCTTTAGGTGATTTTTGTTGGACAGGTGAACACAGTGCTTTCCTTTCCCATGCGAGCATGCTTAAAATCTTTGGTTTTGGGAGACAGCTTGCAATTAAAGACCATGAATACAAAAGGTGTGCTAGGCTTCGGGGTGGGTGGAAGGGGATATGCCATGGTATCAAGCAAATCCACCTTCAGCTGGCCTGGTCCTGCCTGAAATAGGACAGTGTTGCACTGTCTTAGATCACTTCTGTAAGCAATTCTAAGCCAAGACTACTTATCACCAGGTTAGGAGAAAAATTATGAATACAGGTTCTTCTGATGGGGATCCAGTCAGCCAAGGAATAGAGTTTACTTGGAATCTTGGAGTTATTTCTAATTCCTTAGGGAAGACGTTAATAGCAGTGACTTACATGCAATAGCGTTAGGATCCTTGGGGTGAGGGGAGTTTCTTACTTATTTAGGCACTGGTTATTTGCTTGCAGATATTAAATTCAAGCTATTCCTCATAAAACAGTCAAAGGAAGATGCTTCCCAGTGTCCACTGATCAAAAAATTACAGCGTACAAAAATGTTAAACTCCATGTATGTGCTGCTAACTGCCACTGGGAATTCTTCTATAGAGTATAGAACCACTCTGGAGAAAGGACTTCCTTTGTGTTGGAGTTGAAATATAATATACGTCTTCCCAAGGGTTCTTTTACAGCTCTCTAACTGTTTTCAGATCTACAAACTGTGGTGACTGGTTCTGTACACAGTGGAACATGCATGAGACTTTATTTAAACAGCCGTGTATATTTCCACTGATAAACCAGAAACTGAAATATGGACAATACTGATAGGAGAAGCCGTTTGTCCAATTGTCTCTCTTGGCACCTATCCATTTTTTTTCTCATTGACTTTATAATATTTTGGACTTACATAAGCACCTTTCATCTGATGATCTCAAAGCTTTTTGCAAACATTAATTAAGCTTCTTGATGCCCCTGTGAGCTAAATAAATACAATAGGTGTGGTTTAGATGGGTAAATGAAGATACAGAGGAGTTGTCTTGCCCAAGGTCGCCTAGTAATTCAGCACTGAAGCTAAGAGGTAGAAAACTAGCTGCCTGACTCCCCTTTCTAATCTCTAGGTTTAATCAGATTCTCCCAGATAACTGCAGATGACAACCAAACTTTCAGACTGGGAAAGGCAGCAAATAAATGCAGTTTGTATTCTGACAATGACCAGAGCTTTTCTACAGTTCTGAATTGTTACTAGTCTTTTCAAAAATAATTATCTGCTTCATACAACCAGCCCAGTGAAAGAATTAATTAAAAAAAAAAAAAAGAAAAAAAAAGTTATGGCTTAAAACTGTAGTTCTGTTTCTCTAATATTTCTTGGCTTTACCTAATGTTTCTTAAGATGTGTAAACCATGTCTCTTCATGGTTTACTTGTCTGCATCCAAGAAGAGGCTGTCCAATACTATAAAAATATTCCATAGCAGGAGTGGGATTAGCAGGGATATGGAGTAGAGATGAGGAAATAAAGGAAAATGGAGGTAGATCTCAGAGGACCTTCAGCTTAGTATTGGAAAAATCTGGCTTGCCGTTTACAACATGCGAAAAGTGTGTATGTATAAAATTGTACATCATGTGAGAGCATTACCTTCATGCAGGAGACGGGTCCTGTCTTAAGCAGGATGACTTTATTTCTCATTGTTCTTTTAGTGCATGAAATGTTTTGGAGTCCTTTTAGGATGTGACAGCATCAAACTGGTGTTAATTCTTCTTGCTACTAGTAAAATAGTTAATGCTGCTGGTTAGTTCAATGATAACTTAATTGATCAATAAATGTTTGCTTTCTGCATCAAATATCTTTATTAGACTAAGAACTAGTTAACAATCTCCTCCTATCCTGCTGTGTTTCTGAGCAGACTGCTGCAGATGCTATGTTGCTACACTCGCATCTTGCAGTGCAAACTGCATCTTTCAGAGGGAGATCTCCAAGAAGTTACAAATTAACTCCTGCAGGAAGACTTGCACTTTATGTGCAGTATACTGGTCCAGGAACAAACACCTCTAATTGTTGTTATACTTGATGGAAGTGGCAAAGAATTTTGTGGTAAGCATTTCGTAGGCTGCTGCAGGGTGTTGGGAGACAAAGGCAAATGTGTGAACACAGCTCAGTTTAACAACTGTTTGGTATTCCAGTTGATGATTCTCTTGCTTTTTGGTTCTGCCTATTCTTGATGCAGGAATAAGGGCATAGCTGAAGTCTGGAGTTGGGAAATGGAAAGCAGATTATTACTTTTTGAAGAACTGATCACAGATACAGTTCTATCTTCATATATTTTCATTTTCTTGAAGGTTTGTTTAGGGGATTTGATGTAATATTGTACACGTGCCTGTTCTATTGTATCTATTCAGTGTCCATTACTTTTCAGATTCTTTTTACATTTGGCAAAATATATGGGTTAATACCCAGTGAAATACAGCCATTTCTAGTCTGGCAATCAAATGGTACATGAAATGCAGTGCAGTAATGATGGAAAGCTATCAGCTCAATAACATCCTGATCAAACTCAGGCTGATTTGACCTCACAGTACTTTGCTTACCTCAGAAGTGCACACTGAGATGATTGTGGTGCCCTTGTTTAGTCAGGAAAAAGAATTAATCCAAATCAGAACCAGAAAGCACATTGCAGGAACAATCTTGCAAAGCATAGAAAAGTTGAATAAATTTAATGGAAGATTGTAATACATTTTTGATCAACTCCAGTTTATAGGCTAGAGCTAAATTTCTTATTTTTTTTAACATGCCCATGTAATGAGTATAGATCAGTCTAATTAAAAAAATTCTTATTTGAAGTTCTAAGTATCTGCACAAATGTCTATGAAATTCATCTAATGTTTGTTGTCCATATCTCATGTAGAAACACTTTTTTCTTAAGTACAAGTTTAATGAACTCTACATTAAAGAAAATTCTTTCTCTATCAAGCTGATTTTTTGGGGGAAGGTCCTGAAAGAGAGATGAGTTTTGCATCATGAACTGGAGTTCAACACATGCAAATCCTGTCAGATTTGGATGGCAGAGAAAGCAACTTCTGAAGATGAGAAGTCATTTCAATAGCCTGCCTGCTAAACCACTGAGATATAATGCATCTTTTTTAAAAACAAACAAACAAACAAAAACCAAAAAACAAAACAAACAAACAAACAAAAGCCACAAACCAAAAACCCCAAACCTACAACTGGCCAGGGTACCTTTAATTACTTTGCCTAGTGCCCCAGCAGCCACCAAGCCTGAGCCCTGAGAACCACCAGGAATGGGAAGACGTTTGCCTAGTGTGTCTACAGCAACGCTACAAGGAGTGGTTGATGTATATAATATACTGGACTTACATACTGGATAGGACCAGGATGTGCACAATGCATCTGGGAGCACGTATACTTTGTTGTAACAGCTCCATACCCAGTTAGTGTTGACACGCGCTCCCTCCTTCACTACATTGCATCTCATTAGCAGTCTCTTTCCGTGGAGTGTAAGAAACTCCTTTTGACCGGGGCATGTTGTTTACTTCCAAACCTGTGTACAGCTGGCATAAATCCCTCCAGGCTGTGGTCAGAGCTGGAAGCTGGCCATTAATACAGGCTGCTTCTTTGTCATGATATAGACTTAAAGAAAAGAAAGCAGGTGCCCTCCTGGCATTTTATAAAGAGTCATTCATGAATATAAGATACTGCATTTTGCATATTAGTGTGAGTGCCAATATAAACCCAGCTGTGTGCAAAATAAAGTGAAATATGTATTTCAAAAACTAGGCCACAGCTTTTCTATGGTGCAATCTGAAAGCATTTGAATCAACTTTGCATATGCATAGCCTTTTCTTTTAAAATTATATTTTTCCTTGGGTTTTTTTTTGTTTGTTTGTTTGGTTGTGTTTTTTTTTTGTTTTTTTTTTTTTTTTAATGTGGTGATTTTGTAACAGTTCTCCCAAGGTAGTAAGATAATAACACAAGCACAAGCTGAGGAAAACGTAGGCAGATGCCACAAAATGCATCTTGAAAGTGTACCTCTGCAGCAACTTTCCATCCTCTTCTCTGGTCCCAATCGGAGCCCTCCTCTTGTATTGAGCTGGGATTCTCTTCTTCCCTGTGAACTGTTTCTGAGAAGGCAGTCAACAATTTTGCTTGGGATTTTGTTAGACTTTAGACCGAACTCTTTAAAGTTAAATGTTCTTTAATGCTACTTTTTGATCCTAGAGGTTGAAAAAAGTGGATTTTTAGGGTCCCTGATACAACAGGTACTGGGTGATCTTCTTCATGCTGAGGTGAAGAGAAATAAGAGGATGCAAGGGAGTGCAGGCAAAGTTGAAGAGAACCCTGTGGACTACGGTGCAGTTATCCACCATAGCAGGTAACATCCACCAGGCAGATAACATAGAGTCATCTGTTTTGTGGGCCTAAGTGTAACTTGCCCATTCTTGATCCCTATATACTTGCTTTTATCTCCTTTGCAGATAGCCAACTATTTTAAGAAATGCTTGTGTGGAAATAAAAAAGATGTGTCCAGGGTTTTTTTTGTCAGGTAATTACTGAATGCAAGATGTGTCTGGTGGCTGCAGTGAAGGTAATGTTTATTTTCCAGTAGTTATGGGTGACGTGTGGTTATAAGATGTCACAAGCTTTTCCTTGCACCAAATTTCAGCACTTTTTCCAAAGAAAAAAGAAACTGACTTCTCATTGCTGTGGTCCTGTGACATCCTTCTCCAATGCAAACAAAACAGAGATGAAAGGAGGAATATAGGGAAGGAAATTTTCTCCCTTGGCCTGTTAGGCTGGGAAGTTTGCCCATAGATTAAACTCATAGATTAAGCTGGAAGAGGTCGTTTGTATAGCAAATTTGTGTCTCTGCTGCCCAGCCCCTGCTGTGGGAACCACAGTTTCAGGACTGCAATAATTTGCACTTGGCTTTAAGGATTCACCTGAAGGGCTGCTCCAGCCCCGGTGGGTGAATGGGAAGGCAATGACCTGCGGCTGAGCCTCTCGCGGGGACCTGTACCAGGGACAGATGAGGGATAAACAGGCGTTCTTCCCATTTACCCCCGAGCAACCCCTGTCTTCTCTTCTGCACAGTCCAGGAACAGGAGGGATCATTGCTGAGGAGCTGATGGGCCAGGCCTGAGAGTCTGGCTGTGGATGAAGGTGAAAATGCTCCCATTTCATAAATGAAGATATTCAGATGCTGTATCAAATTGCGTACCAGGGTCACAAAGGGAATTGGTGATGCAGCAGGAACTTCTGCACCATAAGCTATGCTTCCAGGTTCTGTAATCCAACCAGCAGATGACACTACCTTCTTTTTTGTGTGTGCTTCTCTTAAATCCCACAATGGATGCATCTGCATTCATATGCAGTTAAAAAGTCTGATCTGATGACAACTCATTTCTCTGCAGCGAATTGTGACTGACAGTGTGGCACTAACAAAACCAGAGGAGTTTAAAACTGTGTGTCTGCATTTGTGAAATGAAGGCGTGGGGGGTTCAAGATGCACTGATAATAAATATTAATCTATATAGAACTGTATGTGAGTTATTTTGATCTATGGTTAGCAGTGTTTTGTTTTAGTAGGCTTCTTTAGTTTTTGCTAACAGGTGCTTGGCTTTAACAATATTCTTCCACTGTTTGGTTCTGGTAGATTTAATAGTGTAGTTGTTAAATTGAGTTTAGATAGCTTATCCTGTATATATTTAGAGATAAGAAGCTCATTTAGGGATTAGAGAATGCTTCTTCTATATGCATCATTAAGCATAGCGCGTCTGCTACTGAACTAGCAATCAGCAGAATATTGACAAAAGTTATAAAGAAAGCTTTTTGTTCATGTGAACACATGTTTATACGTGAGGTTTTAGATGTTTACATGGTGAAAGAAGTAGCTCCAAGAGCTGTAAATTAAATCCAAATTTATACTGTGCTTGGGTGAAGTATGAGTGCTGATCTTGGTTAGAAACTGTTGTTGAAGTAAGTCAAAAGAATTGGTGGTTAAAAAAGAAATCATCTTACAGCAAAGTAAGATTTATGTTTCAGTTGCAGTTTCTGCTTTAGAGAGAGAAAGAGGAGCTTGTTTTCTAGTATATGGGAAGAAGCTGAATAAACAGTAAGCTGTGAGAATAGTGAAAAGGAAAAATGAAATATAAACTTTCACATATTATTTGCCTTAACTTGGAGAGTCAGGCCTCTCAAAGTAGCCTTCAGAGCAGTAATCAAAGCACAACACTGTTTTTCTAAAAAAAACCACATTAAACCCAAGAAACTAAGCGCTTTAAATAATGGGGAATCAGTGAAAACTCCTGGACTGTCTGGGAGAGAAGGAGAACAGAATGACCATATTACTGACACTCACCAGCTGGTAACCAAAAATGAGGAGGCAGCAGTGAAAACGAAGGGGATTCATCAAAATCGTTGGGTTATCTAGTCCTTATTCATACCAAATGTAACGCTTTATATTGCAATTAACAGAAAAGTGATTAAATCTTTGAAACGTGGAGATGAGCCTTTCAGACATGCAGGTGGTTCTTCTGAAATGCCTGCTTGTGGAGGAGAGATCTGTGTGTATGTATATGCATGGGCAGCTCTACTCCCACCAAGCAGCTCAAGGAAGATTTTCTGGTTTATTTATATACTTTATGGCAGGCTGTTTGCTTTATAAGAGGAAAAGCTGATTCATGCTGGTGTGGAAGCTGATTGTGCTGCCAATGGGAGAGGCAAATTTGAGGTACACGAGGATAATTAAGCAGGAGATATGTACGATTCAAAAATATGGATCTATTTTTCTAAACGCGATGTTTGCGTGTTAGTGTGTGTGGCTCAACTGCAGGTGTCACTGTTAGATCTAAAATAATGGTTTGCTCTTTGACTACTGCTGTCACAATAGGCTCTTTTTTCCTACCAGAGTTACACTTGTGATAGTAATGTAAAATCTAGAAGATGTGTAGTAAACTGTAATCAATTCAAGTTCTGTGTGAGCGTGTCTGTGTGCGCACGTGTGCTTGGGTATGCACTGAGGGTGTACCTATACTTTTGGTGTGTATCTGTGCCTGTATACATCCCACCAAGAGCTACCTCAGCATCTTTACAATAAGCTCAAACGTCTCTGCAAAGTAGAATTACAACTTTTAGTCTGAATGTTTTGAAATCCTCCCATGCTTTGGGATGGGTGTTTAACTTCCACTGACCCTTAACAAAATGATGATGAAATCTTTAATACAGCTGTAGAATGTATAAGCATTAACATAGGGATTTGATAGCAAGCATCTGAAATTGTTTACGGTGATTCGCAGTAGTTCAGTAATTCCATTCTCTGCAAATGAATTTGCTTGGGTTTATTTGTGTTTTTTTGTTTGCTTGTTTGTTTTAAATAGTCTCTGGCTTTTTTTTTAAAATTGTTTGGCTTTTTTTTTTTTTTTTTTTTTTTTCCTCTGGCAAACAGGCCTGATCCTTCCATGATTGTTATTCAGATAATGAATAAAGTGCTGTGAGTTTACTCGCTCTCTTTTTCAGTTTTTAATTTTATCTTTTTTTTTTCTTTGCTCTTTTTTGAAGAAAAAAGAGGGAATGAGAAAGAAACGAAAAAAAGGGATTTAAAAAACCTTAGCAAAATCTTCCCCTGTGCCTAGTTTGAAACTACAATATACTGTTTGGAAACTGAAGAAACAATATGATTCTGAGTGTATTTTGCAGTAGCTCCCCAACAGCTTTTTGAACCAGAAATTTTAAGAGAAATGCAATGTTCTCATTAAGCACCGATCTCCACAGCCTGTTCTTCTCCGCCTGGATCCCATGCCTTCAAAGCTGGTACTCTGGTACATGACACTGATTAGCTCACTATATTTACGTTTATGATACTTTGTTGCTTTTTTTCTTGGCTGTACCTTTTCCTAAGAATTTATGCAATTTATGAAGTATATCTCTAATCTAGATCACTTTATTTCTATTACTTTATTCCCAATTTTCACTTTTTAAAATGTTGTGTTATGCACCTACATAGGATTTTTTTGTTTCTTCTCAAATCCTGCCAAATGCTTTTGGTAAAGCAAATGTGTTCGTGAGATTGAAAAATACTCTTTCCTCAAGCCAGACAATGGAGTTTTTCACTTACACAAATAAATGTATATATCCCTGAATAAGCTCACTCTAATTGACTCCTGAATGTTCTGGAGAGATTTAGCCCTCCCTTTTTAATTTTTCTCAAAACAAAACCTCGAAATGAGAAAATATTTTGAGGTGGGAAGGAAAGGGAGGGGGAATAGAAAAATAAAGCAAATAAATTTTTGAATAAGAATGACCCATGTACTGTGACCAGAGGGCAAATGCAAATGTCTGTTTTCAAACACAGACTCGTGAATTCTTATTAGGAGTTCGTGACTGTGCCTCCAAGCACATCATTACATATTCATAAGTGTGAGGAAAATAGACTCCTTCCACATTCAGGTGTGTTCAACTAAATGCTGCCCCTTTAATCTTAAAGAACAGCTCATTTGGTCTATTTTCTTCAGTTCACAAAGTGTTAAGGGAATATGAGATAAAAGATGCACACACACAAAAAGAGAAAGAAGCAGCAATATTCCACAAAGATCTTTTTAGTGTCAACTTAAATGCACACAAATAGCAGATGATGATCTCTTTTATTGGACTAACATTTATCCAGTAATATCCACACACTTTTAAAACCATTGAGACCTCCTCTTCAGGTGTTCATTTGAATAGAAATAGCTGAATGAGTGTTTTTATAATTGATCCCCTGAGTACTGAATGTCTAGTGCTGCATAACCAACATTTTCCCATTGCTGATTTTTTTTTTCCAAATTGCTACTCTGCAAAATTAGGATTTTGTATAGTTTTGATAAGAAAATTAACCTTCCAAATGCCAGATCCCTTAATGTTACTTTGGAACTGGTGTGAAGGTACAATTGGAATTCTTGTTCTCAAATGGATTATTTCATGCACATGAAGAAGAAAAAAAAAATCTTTTCTTTCATAAAATTACACAGAAACTAAACCCCACCCCCCACCCCCCAGGTTGGAAGTTGTTTGTTTTGGTTGAATTTCTTATTGCTGTCCCTTAGATAAGAAGCTGTCATCTTTAGAGTGCGCTTAATGAAATGCTTTTGCTTTCAACAGCAACACAGAAACTTCATAGTACTTGTTTGCTATTGTTTGACTTTTATGCTGGGTGAAAAATCCGATATATTTTCAACTTTTCTTTTTATCTTTAAAGTCACCTGTAGAAGATTTTTCTTGCAATATATATTGTGTTTCATAAGAACTAAATTTTCCAGACACAACCAGGTACAGTCTACATTTCTTTTTTTCTTTTTCTTTTTTTTTAAATTGGAAAAAATACCTAGGTAATGCTTACAATTTTGGACATGGAGTTTAAAGAAACCAACCTTCTTATTGTGAAAATACAGAGCAGCTGAAGTTTAACAGCATACTTTATAGGTGGCTGTTTTTTTTCAGTAGCCCCTTGAAGGAAATGGAATTCCTAATTGATATGAAATCATTTTGTAGCAGCAACACCTGAATAGTAGAGAGAAAGAGAAGAATATATGATAATGACTGTGTGATAAAACTGGTTAGCATTTGTGTGCCATAGTAAACACTCATGAGTATAAAGAAAATACTACCTAGCCACTAGAGATATCCACTTATGTTCATGATACAACCACTACAAACTCTAGTTCTATCAAACCAACATCAAGCACAAGATCCATCTTTAATTAATTTAATCCTGTAGAGCTGAGACTCATTTTGTTTGTGACTGTGCAGAGAGAAATTACACTTCCATACCTGCCTTGAACTTCAACCTTATCCTTCCGTATCAGTCATATTGAATAACACAAAAGCACACGCTCTGAAATTCATGTCCTGTCTTTTTTCTCCCCCCCCCCCCCCAACATTATTCAGATCTTCCTACATGTGACTTAATAAAAAGCACAGAAAATGCTTCCCCCTACTCTCCACTCCTCCTTCTTTAGGAGAAAGAGTGATTTCTTTTGCAGAGGGGAAACAGCTTATTAAATCAAAAGTCTTCCTCATAATGAGTAAGAAGCATGGAAATTCTAGAATGAGGCAGAAAGATTTCTTTCCCATCCTTGGTACAGGAATGAATAAACCATGCCCCACTGAGGACCATACCTAATGCACATAGCATAGTCTGTTTTGCTTTTTTTTCCCCCTTTAAAGGAAATTACATATTCTACATGTGCTACTACTGTATGGCTACTTTCTGTATCAGTAAGCCATTCCAGATCCTATGCAAGTGTCATGGTACAGCATGCGACCAAAGAGGCAACTGTGCACACTCCTGGGATCAGCCTGGTAGCGAGGGTGCTGAAGTGCTCCTCAAGATTGATTAATTTCCTGAGTTCAGCTCTTACTAGGAACAGTACAAAAGTTCTTTTAAACTTTTTTTTTTTCCCAAAGAAACAAGGGCAGAATTATGATCCACCCCAGGGGAAGCAACCAGTGGGGAGTGCTTCATGAACCTTTAAAACAGCACAATTTCTAGGGCAGGAGTGCTGCTTCTCACCCTGGATGACCAGACTCAATGTGAAGTTGCGGTATCGCTGCATAAGGCATGTGTCAAAGTTTGTAGCATCTCTGATACAGCCATGAAAATATGTGGATTGGAAAAAACACTGTGTGCATCTTGGAGGCACATCTTTAAGGTGCAAAAAGCTCCAGCTTTCATGAAAGCCTCTAATTGCAGTCCCTAGCTGTGGTTCTCGTGTACAGGGATGCAGGGAAGAAAGTTCCTCACCTGCCATTTCAAAACAAAACAGTATCTCTTTCTTTTCTCCTTCCAAAAATTAGGAAAAACTGAAGGAGTGTAAGAGCTAAATTCTAAGATCTAAATGAAAAAAAATCACTGGGGTTTTCTTTATCAGCAGGCTGCTGGGAGGCTGTATGTGCCTGTGGTCCAAACCAGACCTTTTGCTTTGGGATGTGTCCCAGGGAAAGGTTTGCTTTCTCCTAAGTTCTTAGGTCAGCCCTGCGTGCAGGAAGAAGGATGGTGAGAAATAATTTTTGCATGCCAATTAAATATGCAGAAGATTTTCTCTGGGGGAAAAAAAAGGAAATTTTTTTCTTTTTTTTAACCACATTCTTTAAAAAAGCAAATATAAGGCTTTAGCTAGGTTTAAAATGGGAAATGTACCAAAAGGATGTGGAAAAGTCAAGTCCTGATGTCTGTGTGAAGGACAACGTACAGCCTCCCAGGTCTCTCCTCCCCTAACTATCTCCGTAGTTAATTGTGCCACCGGCCTTCCTCACCACGGCCAGCCTTTTTCCCTGCATTGTTAGTAAAACTTCAGAAATAACAGTTTATTTTGACTTACAGACTAAACACTGCCAAGCTTTGTAGACAGTAGTTATTATCTCTTTAGATTTCCTCTTATCCTTATGGTCATCTGTCAATCTTTAAGCCCTCTGATTTGTTATTTATAAGAGAGATCCTGGCCTGAGCAAATGCTCATTTGTAAGTTTGAGAATCTCTGTATTTTAAAAAAATATGACTGGTAATTTGCAGGCATACAATAACATTGTAGTTACACATAAAGTTAAATTTCATGTTAAACTTGGAACTATCTCTAGTCTACTAACAGGGAAGTGCAGAGAATAATATGGGCAACCTCTTCAAATTGGCTGAACAATTTTGTGATTTTGTTTTTTTGACTGCCAAAATTAGACAGATCTCAGGCAAAATTTCTGTGCATTGCACAGTTTTGTTATTTCTGATATATTTTGTTATTTCCATAGATTCCAATTGAATCTATGCATGCTTTGACTTCTAAAATACAAGGCCCTCAGTGCAAGACACAAAAATCAAGACAACTCTCAAATAGTGTGATCCACGGCTCTTCCTCCCAGTCTTGCCCTACCTTCTTTGAAAGATTACCGTTATGCCTGCTTCCTATTTTTTTCCCTTCAATATGTCTGTTTTCTCTTGTGCATAAGAGGACAGAATAAGAGAATTAAATGTCAAGAATTATCTCATTTTAATATGTGGGATTTCTGTGATCTGAAGCCTGCTGCCAGCCTACCATTCAGTATAGCCAAGTTCCTGTGTTTTATCGCTAGCTTTATCAACAAGGCCTTTGCTAATTCTCCACCGTCTACAAACACAGTCCTTATTATTATTTTTCCTACTCAAATCCAGTCCAATATTTCAGTTCTAGCATGAAAAAGCACTGCTTTGGCATTAGGTTTCAAGGTTTCAGCATCTTGTTGCCCTTTGCCATTCTTGGCTTGCATTAACTCATTCTGCTGCCTTTTGACTTACCTTATTCTCCTTTTATGCATTTTAATCCACTTGTCGAGTTCCTGTCTCATCTCTTGTGCCTTTTACTCTGGTGTGGAAGAGAGGGTGGATCTCCTATATGAATATTTCCTGTGCCAGGCTGTCTTCCTCTGATAATGGAATTGCCCCTTGCTGTGATTGAACAAGGGAGTTATTTTCCACCCTCCTCCCTATTACAAAGTCACTTCTGGCTCTTAATTCCACCCTCCTCTGCTTCTATTGTGGATTTCTCTTTCTTATGGGCTAATAATAATACTACTTACCTGCCTCTCAGGGGTGTTGTGAAGATTAATTAGTTAATGAGCTCTAAAGATGAAAAGTGCTGCATCATTGCTAAATATTATTGTTGTTCTTATTCCATATAGATTGAACTCATCAATATCAGTATTTCAATTATAAATCTGACCCTACCATTTTCCAATTAGGCCCACTAGATCACGTTATCCATCACTCACTCTATCTTCTTGTTCCTCTGGCTTATTTCAACCTTTCTACTTTTCAAAATAAACATATAATGACCATATGTTCCTGTAAATAAAGGATTCACCTTTTGTTTCAGAGTGCTCCCATCTTTTTTTAATATTAAAAATCAGAGTTTGCATCAGACTCTGAGCAAGGTGATAGTTCCTGCTCCTTTATCTGAAGTAAAATCTCCTTTAAAGTCTGTTGCATTACCTACTGAAAACAATACCCTCAGCAGAATGTCCCATAAGGAAGTCACATAACCAACTGGTCTCCACTACCTCACTCCTGTGGGATCTTAATCGTGAGCTATGTTTTTTGCCTTCTTTTAGCAGTTATCTTTGAGTCTGTGAAACCTTCCTTTGCTCCTATGGATTGCAGTGGATCCGCTGAGTGAAACAAGAAGTAGAAATTCCCCAGAACTCTTCAGCTCATCCAGAAACTCTTCTTGCAGTGCTGCTGTCATGGATGTTAGGAAGTACCATGCCTCGTTATTTCCTTTAACCAAATTGGAGATGTGCCTGACTGTACTCTTTGAGCTGAATCATCAGTCAGCACCACTGCTTTTTTTCTTGTTTATCTTTTCTGCTTTCAGCTATGGTTCATGTTGTGTCTTGGGATGCTGCTCAGGCTCATATTCTTTAAAACGTGCTGAAAAGATATCTTGAGAATGTAGATTTGCCTGGGACTCTGTGTCACCTAGTCTCTGTTTAATCTACACTACCCTGTTTCACAAAACATGATGATTGTTGCATAAAAATTGATCCTTAACCTTAACTCCTACAAGTTCCCTTCGTATAGATAGCAGAACACCTAAAGAGAGGGCTGCCATGCTTTGAACATGGCAGGGAGGCCAGAGGTGCTCTGGTTTGGGGACAGGGTTTCCCTTTGCTGTGGTGTGTGGTTTCTGGTGCAGCAGGCAAGGATTACTTGGGACCAACTTCAAAATTTTAATTTCTGGGTTGAGGCAAATCTGCATCTCTCTTGAAATCTGTAAAAGCTAAATCATTCCCACCATCCCGAATGCACATGTGGGAGGGGACACAAATTTGGAACAATTAGAGGCAAACTGCCTATTTACATCCCAGGCAAGCGCTCTCAGCCCAGGACTACAGTCAGTCGCAGCCACCCTCTCTCATTCTCCTTGGAGTTGTTCCACATTGTACAAGTAATTAAATAGTCATTGGACCTGAGAGAGGGAGGTGTCTACAACACTGCTTGCAATAAGGGAAGAACATGGTCAGCCCAAACTGCTCGCAAAAAAGCTTCTAAACTCAACAAACCTTGTCAGACACCTTAACTCTTCTGTCTCATGTCTACACCTTGGGAAGCATAATCTTTCTTTGGAGAGGCGTTGTCAGATCAAGCAGAAATAATGCTGGCTGAGCTTAAACAAGAACCATATTTGATATTTTCTGCTGATTGAGCTGTCCAGTTGACTGGAAAGGGCTGACAGCAGAGAGAGCCCTGGTCTGAGCAGAGCAGCTCCCAGGCCAGCTGGCGAGGGAATGGGTCTGCGCCAGGTAATTATTGCCTAGTGCAGAGGTCGAAAGCCTCAGAGAGGCTGATGTACTAATGAAACACAAATGGGACATCTGTGTTCAGGAGTTCAGCAAAGCACAGAAAACAGCTTTGCGAGGAATATATGTACTGCTGAAAGCAAACTCACTTTCTTGAGCTAAGGGAAACCCACACAAGAAAGCCTTTTGCAATGGACTTCTTTTAGTTTGCATGACAACTTCAAGGTTTCTAGCGATTGCTCTAGACACTAAACGGTACAGAGGGGAAATGAGCGCATGTGAATAGCATGATGCAAGCTGGATACTAAGGAGGGTTGAGAGAGGTCATAAAGGAAAAGTCCAGGTAAACAAGGTTACTGGGAGCCTTTACTGACGTGAAACGACGGTATGCTACTGGGTGGGTGGGTTGTTACTTCTAAATGGCTGTAGTTACAGATACAAATGTTGGCACAAGAATTCAGGGTGTGATTTTTTGTGCTGCACACAGCCATGTCATTAGAGCTGCATTTCAAAAGTTTCTCTAACACTGGGACAAAGTGAATGTATTAGACACATACATATTTGTAAAAGTATAAGAGACCACTTTCTGCAAAATAACTGCTAGAAGGCTCAGGGCACTGACATTACTGAAACAACACTGTCATAGTCACATTTAAGTGGAGACTTAGGGCATGTATCAGGCAAAAAGATTTTGAGTTACAGCCTCTGTGTCAAGAACAGCCTCTCAGACTGGCCAGGACTGATTTAGGCAGTTCCTTAGGGCCTCCCCATCAACTTAACTTTGCTTGTGTTAGGGGATCTTAGTTACCCAATCTGGAGGTGTAGGATAGTTGGGTGAAGGGCGAGAGGCCGTGAGGCAGGGAGCTGAAATTCACCTTTTTTGACTGGTAAAAAAAGTTTAATTGTGATATCCTTCAAGTCTCTGCAAGCTTCACCAAAGTGGAGAGGGAAGGAGGCGTGCTGAGGTCTGTGCAGGCATGACCATGTCCTTGGTGCAGTCAAAGGCATGTGGGTACTCGTCCTGCTACTCTCAGCAGTGTGCAGGCTGGGTGGGAAGCACCAGGGCCCAGGGCAGGTCTGTGCCGGCCACCATGAAGCTTGAGAGTCAAAAGGCCTCAGGTGCTGCTCAGCCTCACTGGGATCTGGGCTTCAAAGGAAGGGAACCAGCTGGGCTTCAAGCACTGGTCCCCATGTGAGCAGCTGGTCAGCAGGGAGGGAAAGTCAGGCTTATCCTTGCCCTTTCCCAGCTTTGTTTTCTTCCGGTAAGTTAGCAGTGAGGAAGGAAAAAAAATAACTTAGCTGGAGCTGCTGTCCTGGATCTATCCTAACCACAGAAAGCCTCACTGTGTCCCCCTACCCAAAGTTATTGAGGTGCCCTCAGAGCAGCAGGACTTGGATTAGGTGTCCTTTTCTGTAGAGAAAAAGTCAATATTTCTGATGTTTGGAGGAGGTTTAGTGTGCCCTCAGGTTGTCCCTGTGAAGGTGAGTACAGAACTTCTCTAATATTTCATTGCAGTGTCAGTGCTGGGTATGAGCCGATGTCTGATGCAAGATGAACGTAGGACCTTCTGGCTTGGAGGTGAGAGCGTGAATGTTGGCACAGAGGTCCTGACTATGAAATGTCATGAATGAACTCTGCTTAAAAGTGGTCTCTAAAAATAAGTAACAGCAAGAGTAGCATAGGGGTTTCTTCTACACCTTCTGGGCTGCTGGTTCTGAACATTTTCATTTTGCCCATAAGCTATTTGGTGACTCATTTTAGAATTAATGCCTCAAAATATGAAGAATATATGCATATTTCCCCTATGATATAAAGATTATAATCAACAACGGCAGGGTAGAGCATTTGTAGCACACGAAATCTGAGCTGGAATTGGCTGGTGCTGTGACACTGCCTCAGGCTGTGACCTGGTCACATCCCTGTAGCCCGGCAGAAGGAGGCTCCCAGGGAAAATACACACTGATTTTGGTGCTTAACAAGGGCATTCCTCCCATGCAGAAGCTGCTAATTCTCCCCCATCACAGAAGGGACTCTGTGGCTGGCTTCTGTGTGAGGCACAGCCAGTGTTTAGCACTGACATCTTATGGTATTACTTGTAAGAATGGGGGCATTTGCTGTGTCCTCCTACTAGCCACCACTTTGGGTGATTATGCTCAGCATATCTAAAACTTTCTTCTGTTTTCCTAACTGCATGTCGTATTCCTTGTCTTCTGTGGTGTGTTGCTATATCATGTTCATTTGCCCTGTTTGAACGTTGCAGATCTTCAATGGCATTAATGACTTCATTTCAGTGATGGATGAATCATACGTATTTAAAATTAAACATCAGTTTACTGAACATGGTTTGGGATCCTTGGCTAAAGGTGGAATTTTAATGTCATCTGTTATTGTAAAAAACCCACCAACCTACACTTGGACAATGTAATGAGGTAAGTAATGCAACGCTGCGTTCTGCCACCACTTTTAGACCCTACTTGGATTCCTTTCCTGTGATTCTCCTATTACTAGTTGTTGGCATTCAAGACTTTAGGAGATTATCACTTATGCTTAGTGATGTACTTTGATCAGCTACTCTAGCCTGCTTCTTGCACACTGTGAGTGCTGACCGCTATAGCAAGCTTCTGGTTACTACATTTATATCTATTTGCAGATAGGCATGACTTGTCTGGAGAGGCAGCTTGATAGCGATGAGCCAGTGGCTACTGCATCAGCTGGGACCTTATCCAATTGAACGCTGGATTAATAGCTAAATCTGAGAAAAGAGCACTTGGAGGAGGTGAAAGTGAACCCATTTTTATTGATGAGAAGCAGCTTCTTTGTTGCTTCTGACTCTAGACTAAACTTGCAGGAGTAAATACATAAAAGATACTTGGCTATTGCTGTGTTTAAATATTAACCCACTTGTTTGAACTACCTGTGTAGAAAAGAAGTGGTCTTTTTTCAGACTTGTGCTAGTCTTGGCAAAGGATGCCTGCCCTTTATGGTAGTAGGAAAGAGAAATCTAGGGTGGGGAATCCTGAGCAGTAAAGCCTCAGCTGAGAGGGAGAACCAGGAGTACAGCTTTATGCAGCAGATCTCTGGAACCAGCCGTCGGTGGAAATAAAATCAAACCAAATTACTTTAAAACAAATTCCCCTAGAAAAGCATGAGATATTCAGGGTAGCTGAGAAAGAAGGCCACAATGGTCTTTTGTTTCACTACTTTATTAATGGAATGAAAGGTGGGAAGATGTAAATGAGCTGGGTTCAGCTTCCTTAGCATTATCTAGAAGTGCTATCCTGTAGCACAAGGGATGATACTACATAATTTTTTTGTTCAGATACTGTTCCTCATGTCCTGCCTTCTCACTTATGAAGTGGGCTTCTGACTTTAAACCAAATTCCGGACACAGTCAGGGCAGTCTGTGCCGACACACATACAAGCAGCTACTGTCTAGATATTAATTCCTCCCTGTTACGATTCGTGGGGCTCTGTGGACACAAGTGAACGGAAAGCAAAGTGTGCTTTGTGGTGAGGGACTATGCTGGTCCCACGACAGAGACTGGCTGGACACTCGAAGTATGGGGTCAATCCCAGGAAAATGCTACAGCAAACAGATGTATGGATTTGGGATGCATACTGCAGCCCTGGAAAAGGTGACTGCAGCTAACACACAGGTGTAATAGGAGACCTGCTGCTCCAGAGATTGTTTGTGTTTTTTTCACACTGCTCTTGGCCATTAGAAATGTGGGACTTTGAAGTCTGCTACCTACTGAGCATTGTGGAGTGTATTGCCCTCCTAGTCAAGGTTTATGCTGCTGACTGTTCTCTCAGCTAAGTTTAAAGCTGTTGTAGACACCAGCAGGTAGAAGCTAAAAGAGTCATTTTACCTGCCCTATCTGTTGCCCTTTCCTCTGTGTACTATACCTAGATTCACAATTTTCTTACATTTGCTTTCTAACACTCTCTTGTTCTTATACCTGAAGAGAAAAGGAAATGTCCCAGCGAGCCCTTGGGACCCAGAATTATCTTAATTCAGTTAATCCTGATCTCAGTCCAAATCCTTTTGAATTATTTTGCAGAGGAAATGGTTAGCCTGAAAAATCTGGAGTACTGCATCGTATCTCCAGCCGGGTGACTGTTTAATCTACTCAGTGACTCTACAACACACAAATTAGCTCATTTAATATGAGGGAATGTAGACGAAGCTGGAATCATTTTTCCTAACAGCTTTGGGGAAGATTATCAAAAGGAGCTAGAACTGAAGCCTAGGGAGAAGAGAGGGAAAACCTGTCCAAATTCTCCAGACTGTAACTGTTAGTGGAGATTACTGACAATGGTAACCAGATAGGAGGTTTCCCTTTAGGAAAAAGAGATTGAGAAGTGGTGTCCCTTCTTTGGACTATTCCTCCAAGTACAGTTCCTGCTGTGCCAGAAAAATGAAGATATGTTAAAGAGGAAAATCTATTGCCTGGCAAGAAAAAGGTGCCCATAATGCCACTTGAAAAAGGCAGTTTGGAGGTGTGAGATGTCAGCTTGTAAGAGGGGATGACTTTCCACAGGGTTTCAGACAGCAGCTGCACCACTGGATGAGGTAGATTTGGTCTAAGCTTGTCCCATGCTCATTGCCTAACTGTTTAGTGCCCCTCTGTGTAGCACCACAGAAAATCCCAATCTGGATTCCTGAGAAAGGGACAACAGCTGAGTTTTGGAAGTGACCAAAATCCACTGTTGCTTGTATCCTTGAGCCATTCTCAAAATGGCTTCTGGCTTGGACTCACAGACAGTTTGTCAAAGGCTTTTCTTTGTACTATGTAGAGGTTCCATCCATACCTCAGAGGACAACATGCAGGGGATAACCATGTTTTACGGTCAGCTGTAAATTTTGAGAATGACCTTCCAGTGGACCTCTTCCTCCGTTACCTCCACATGTCTATCAGAGAAGTATCTGCCCAGCTGTCTCCACAAAGAGGCAGATCCTCACTGCCAGGAGGGGCTCGCCCTCCCCTGGTGACCATTTAGCTCCACAGTGTCTGCTCCTCAGAGCTGCTCCAGTCCCTCCACCACCTGCTGGCTCTGCAGTCTGCCTGGGGTCTGTGGAGCATGGCCTGACAAGCACCAAATTAAACAGCTGCATTTTCATCATTGTTGAAGGTATATGGGTGATCTTACTTCCCACCCTTGCCTGTGGGAGCGTGGTCCCCACTCTTAGGGCAGCTGGCACTTGGGTAGGGGCTGAGATGTCCTCCTTGGTGGTGTGGAGCACCGCAGGTACTACACTTCTGCCATGCTGCTGGGCAGTGGGACTGGTCAAGGTTGACATGGAGCCTTGCTAGCTGAGACACACCTTGATGTCCCTCTGGATGGCCATGCATGACTGGGCACGATTTCTGTTGAAAGTGATGAGTGAGGAACGATTGGCAGTTGTGCCTCCCATTAAAGTCATCTGCCCCTGACACAGCAGGGGCCCAGCAGAACCCTCAGAGAGAGAGGAAAGAGGGTATGTTCAGCCTGTCTGATTTTTCTGGCTTTATTTGCTTGTTTAAAACTTTTTTGCGGTGCTGTGTGGAACACAGAGGCCTTGCCCACTCCTCAGATAAGGATAGCCTGGAAATAACTGTTTGAGGAGGAAGAGGTGGATTTCAGTGGTTTGGGCATAAGGCCGGCGCTCCAGTGCCCAGGCTTCTGACTTTGCTGCTGGGATGATGAAGGACTTGGAGCAAGTTGCAACACATTTCTACTCTGCCTGGAGAATGGGGATAACAACATTACCATTTACAAAATTCCTCAGTCTATGGATGAGAAATGCTGTAGTCAGGTATTAACAGAGGGGTCCTTGTTTCTTTCCTGATTTGTTTCTATTCACAAGTTTGCTGCCTGTTAGTTGTGTGGTGGAGTCTTCAGCTTTCCTTCTGACTTACATCGAGTATTGACAGAGCAGAAAGGATACTGTTGCCCTGTGTCTGGACTCCTAAACACTGCTCTCAGCCTGTTCAGGCCCTGCGTGACCTTGGGTACCAGTGGCAACAAGTGACGGACTGGAGAAATGCCATTTTGATATCCGAAGCATCTTTCGTCCATAGGTGCCATCTTTCCTCCTTTCGCCGTTTCTCCATGGGTCTGCCCCGATCACCAAGTACGCAGGGCATGACAGAAGAGAAAAGGGAGCCATCCCTAGCCTGGGGGGGATGGAGGGGCAGCTCCCTCCCGCAGCTAGTGCAACCCAAGCCATATTCCTGTGACTCTCCTACCTGAGCTCTTCAGGGCTTAGGCTGCTCTCCCACCGGGCTCACCCCAGTGTTGGCGATGGACAGCCACAGCATTACCTTGGAAATTTTCAAGAGCCAGTTGGAGAAATCCCTAAGCAACCTGGTCTGGGCTCAAGGCTGACCTTGTTTTGAGCACAGGCTTAGGCTAGAGCCCTCCTGAAATCCCTGCCAGCCTGAATTATCCTCTCATGTAAAGGCGTCAGACAAACCGGTGAGTCACTGCTTTCCTTGGCTGGCGATGATAGTGGTGGCAGCTGGCAGGGCCACAGTCTGTTTCCTTGGTGGCACTGTGGAAGCACATTGCTCTCCTGGCTGTGCTCTTGCCTTTGAGAGGTTCAGGATGTGACTGAATTTGGGGTTTCCTAAAGAACAGGACCAGTGGAAGTACCAGAGATATTCACAACCACAGGCCTGTTTCATAAATGTCTGTAGATTTAGGCATGATCAGATTATTCAAAAAGTGCTCCACTTGCCTTGAGTCATCAAGGGAAAGGTCTCATTTTGGCACTAAGATGGGAGGTGCTGAGCTCCTTTGAAACTCTGCAAACACGGCTCTGGGAAGAGCAGGACTCCTGGTGCTCTCAGGAACCTAAGCCTGAAGTGTATAAGTGCGACCTGAGTGCTGCTTAAAGAAAGCCTGATGTGGCATCGGGTGCCTCGAAAATGTGACTCAGAGCTGTACTTCAGCTTTGGCTCAGAGCTGTGAAAATGGGTATCAAAGGACACTGTCCTGTCTGAGCTGTCTTTCACACACTCATCACGCTGGCATGAGTGATCTCTTAACGTTGAGCACAAGAGAGAGGTGGGCGATACCACGTGAACGCAGCCAGGGGTGAGGGTAAGTGCTGACAGAGATGTCGAGAGCGCTGAGGATAAAGGAAACACTGCCTAAGCCCAGTCTTGTGCTCTAAGTAGACAGTACTATACAGAAAACGCAAAAAAAATCATGCTCTAGTCTTCGAATAAATTCTATGCTTTCATTTAAAAGAAAAGCAGAAAAAACAAACAAACAAAAATCCCCAAATAGGCTTTTAATCTTCATAAGTGCAGATGATCTGTACATTCCACAAAAAAGAGCTGTAGAAAACACACACACACCTTTTAACTAGTGAGCAATTTAAAGACTAATAGGATTCATCCATAATTACATAGTTAAGTAAAATTTATGTATGAAGGAATTAACTGATTTCCCTGAGGGCAATATAAACCATAGAGACAGTGCTCTCATTTAAAAGTACCATCTCAATGTTAAAATACTTTGTCATTCTTCTGTAGCGGTGGTTAGGTGCTGTGAGAGCCACATGGAAGTTTATTTACTGATCCACAGACAACTGATAACAGATCTCTGCTTTGTTTGGAATAGAAAACTTGAACAGCTTGTCTGCACCTCTCCACTCGGACATTAAATCAACATGGCTCTATTAGTGGCCCTAGGATGCCAGCTGAGCCATCTCTAAGCCTGTCACCGTGATGTCTTCATCTGTAACCAGAGCAGACGTGAGCTCCTGGCAGCTTCGGGAGGTGACAACAAATCCAATTAGCTCCTCTCCATGGCGCCACAATACTACTGTGAAACGGCCTGACAGGGAGGGTGGCTGCAATACCCCGCACAGTGGGCCATATCCTTCGTATTTAAAAAAAAAAAATTAAAAAAAAAAAATCTACTAACACTTAATTGCTGGAGTGACTTTCCAGGAGGCTGCTGGAACCTTGTGCACAATCTGGTCAGAAATGTGAGCTGTCCTGGAGGGCTGGATCGTGCACAGCTTGGGGAGGGCTTTGCGAAAGGGTAAAATGCTCCAAGAGGATAACTCTCTGCCAGCACTGTTGTCCCCCTCCCTCACAAGGAAAATTCCATCTGGAAATCATGCAAAAACCAGCCCCTTCCTATTCCAGTCCCATGTTGCACAGAGATGGGGACTTTTGGTGCCCGGAGGTGGTATGTGCTCCGTACTGTCTCTTTTGGCTACAATGTAAGCCAAATGATGGAAGCAAACTCCCCACTCCAGACTTTTTCTGCTGGAAGGAAAGCAGGGGGCTGTTCAATGGATGTAGGATTTGGAAGTAGACAATCTAGCAAAACTCTTCGAGAGTTGAATAGGAGAGGTTGATAGCACTGCTCAGAAGTTGAGGCTGGGCTGGCTGAAGTTGGACAGCTGTATTTCAATTCAGCTTCCGTCCTCCCAAACTAGTTCGCTAGTGTGAAGAAATATTTCACATACTGATTAAAAGTTGCTGATATCCCATGAGGCATAATGCATTAAGTCATTTAATTCTTTCAGGCTCTATTACTAATGTTATATTTTCCCATTTTCTGGCCAATACTTGTATCTAACAGTGCAAGGTGAAGTAGGCTGGGGAAAAATAGAGACTGAATTCAGGGTCCTCTTAACTGGGAAACTATATCTAGTTTATTCTATTTTGTTCTCAAGGTTATAGAGGCAATTGGTGAAACGTGAGCATCCCTGCTGCTGAAGTGTAGTATATTTGAGATGCAAGAATGCTTCTCAGTGTTTGTGTTCAGGTGTTCTCCGACCCCATTCATGTAGTTAAACTTTGTCTCTTCCAACGTTGGAGGCTGTTAGGAATCATTGTAACTACAAGCTGCTCTTGAAATCATTGAAGTTAGTACCTAGCTTAATTTCTCTGCTTTTAGTGGAATGAGTCTGGCGTTGCGTCAGGGTATCTGTGCTACTCACCGTCTGGTGACCGTGGTCACTAGACTAAATCAGACACCTCTAACAATATAAATTCTGTTTTCCAAGTTAGAGGATGTGCCTCTTTGCACATCGTGTTTTTGTGTTAGTGTGTGATGCTAACAGAACTGGTTTACAGGTGACTGAACTTACAGGAAGGAAGTGTCCAGCAAAGCAACAGTAAAATGGTTGCATTGCTGCATTTCTGCAAACCTGTTTGAATGAAGAATCATCATTCCTCCAAGAAGAGTATGTCTTAAACCCAGACAGAAGACATTCATCTGGAGCCTGGATCTGCCTTGTCTGTGCAGTTACTGGTGATGAGGGTTCAATGCAG
The DNA here is from genome assembly GCF_000690535.1 of Cariama cristata. NCBI lineage: Eukaryota > Metazoa > Chordata > Aves > Cariamiformes > Cariamidae > Cariama > Cariama cristata. The sequence continues at coordinate 14,632 of NW_009624444.1, read as the reverse complement.
AGAAAAACAACTCCAAAAACTGCAGAAATGGTGTTGGGAGGAAGCACAGTATTACTATTTCCCACAACTTAAATGCATATTTTTTAACTGGTTCCCCTGATGCTCAACTTCCATGGTTTAAAAGTGCAGTGAGATCTGGGAACGTTTCAGCACTAGTCATGATTTCTGAGGATGGATTTCTCCAGGGAGAGCATATTGCAGCAGCGTTTACCTCCCAGAGCCAAGCACACACTCCAGTCAATGGGTAGCAGTTGGCAGGCCCCCTCTCCCTTGTCAAAAAGCCAGTTGTTCTGTTGTCTCCTGCCACATCCCTGAGGAATACCTGTGGGCACTGGCAGCCACACAGCTGACGAGAGAAAGGGAAAAAGGTGTAACTGGGATAAAACAAAATATTTGAATTTTTTTTCCTTTTTTTTTTTTTTTTTTTTTTAACAGAAGCAGCTTGTTGCAAATATACATTGTTAAATCAAACTCATTCCAGATTAATTGGGCACAATATCTAGGCACGTGGCTGGTTTACAGAGCAACCAAACACTCAATGAGCCTTGGAACTAATGGACTGGTTTTGGACACCAACCGAATGCTGCCAGGCCCAATTATGCTCAGCAACACCTTTCTGTTACCAAAATGTGGCACTGTGGGCTTTGGCCTGCTTGGTATGAGCTATTCTGCTAGCTCTCTGATGAGGACAATCCAGACTGCAAACCTTGAAATGAGCCTTCAGGGCATGGAGAAAAGGATACCCTGGTTATTGGCACAAGGCTTTGTCTTAACCAGCAGTTAGCAGTGGTAGTGGTTAAGCCTGAGTTTTATTTTAAGCTAACTACACATATGTTGTGTGTAACAGTGCAGTAGGCAGTTGAAGGAACACCTTGCATTCTTCAGGATGAGAATGCAAACAGGTGATGGGAGTTAAGGTCTTAGTTACTCCAACTGTGGATGCACATCAACTTGCATCCATACAGCAAAGAGAAAATTTCAGGAAGAAATAGTTCTAGAGATCTAAAGCAGGACATGAGTCCATAAAGTTGGTTTGTTGGGGAAATATTCCTAGCACAGCTCACACCACAGGCTGCTCAGCTGGTCTTATTTGACCACAGCTGGTCTTATTTGACCACAGACTTCACAGTCAGGCCAGCTCCACCAAGATGGTGGTGGCTGATGTAGATACTTTTGATGCAGTTCGTGAGTCATGCAGTTCATGTCTGATTGATGCAGTTCATGAGTCAGCTGAGAATTTGCATTATTTTGTGGCTTTAAGGAAAGGATTTGTGGGTCTTTGCTGGTGGCAACTGAGTTTTGCTTTTCTGTTTTTGGGAGAATGAAACTTAATGATTGCTACTTCTGTACCAGGTACCACAGAAGCTTTTAATCAGCCTCCATCCTCTACCCCTCTCGAAGTTACACACTCCTAATGTGATTACAGACAACAGTACCCCAAGCATGATGACTTGCTGCCCCAGCATGCAAGGAGAGCTTGCTGTGACACATTGGCAATGGAAAATAGAATATGGTTTTCTGTTGAGCTGTTAGTCTATCATCTTCTAAAGTTCAGCTTTTATGATGATTGTGAAAAAAGGCTGGGCATAAAACACTGGGTCTCACTAAGGTGACTGGATACTGAAAATGGCACTGAGATTGCAGAGACTTGAAATACAGGAACAAGAGGAAGTCTAGATATATTCTATCTGGGAAATCAGAGGTAAGAAGAGAAGACATTCGTAGAGTGAGAGCAGAAAGATTTAAAGAGCAGGAAAGAAAAGGAGAAGTTATTTGAGTGGGCTAGGAATGGAGGAGTTATCTCATTTGACAGCTGAAGGTGATAAAGGCACAAGAGAAGGAGGGGAAGGAAGAAGCACGAGACAATGTGCTTCTAAGGGAGGTGCATCAGGGAAGAACAAAGGTGTTTTATTTCCTGGAGTTTTTGTGCCAGCTAATAACAATGGCTATATGGAGCCCTCCAACCTACTTCTCTAGCAGATCATCCCAAACTGAATGAATATACTAAAAACTCTTTTTGCTGATCTCTAGTTAGCAGCAAATACTGGCTACAATTATGTTTCCTGCCAAATCTTTTAATTCAATAGAACCTGTACCAAAACAAAATATATGGCTTCAGTTATTTGGAAGTTTGGGGAAAATTAGCTTCCTGGGTTATCACAGGAGCTGACAAGTCTTGAGACACACTCTTTAAAATGAAATTTGTATAAGAAATAATACCCTTTATTTGAGAACTGAAGGTCCTCTCTCCTCTGGAGGTCTTTGAGATACTGCTCTACAAAGATGTGACAGCAAAACTGTAAGTTTTTCTTGGAAAATCTTCATCAGGTCTCATCTGTTCAAGGCAAGATTTGTCCTGTCTTGAAGGAGGAGTCCCTAAATACAGTCATTCTCTTCCTCTTTGTGGGATGTGGCCAGCTGTAACTGAGACTTTCTTACTGAAATCGAGACACACACTGCGGATGATGATGTTTGCGTAGTCAAGCCTCAGTTGTAATTTCAATGCCACTAATCAGGATAGTATGTCTGCTGAGCATTCTCAACCTGTTTAAAGGTTGGAGAGGCATCTCACAAGAGCTGGCATTAGTCAAACAGCTCCCTCGGTAGACAGAGGGTCTGTTCTGATAGCCTCAGGGAGCCTATAGTTTAAATCAAATAGATTTTGTTGACTTATTTTCTTTGCATGAAATTTGTAAATATGTCAGAAGTATCTGCCTTTATTGGAAGCAGAGGGTGGTTTACACAGTTGTGCCACCAATCCTACATCCCACTATATGATTTCCTCTCTTTAACTTGAAGAGAAGTCAACAGTTTTAAAAGCTACGGTTTTACAGTCTCCTGGGCTCTCTCGCAGCTTTGGCTCTTGATAATACTGGAATCCAAGCTTTTTAAAGAGCCTATTCTGAAATGGGACTCTTGGAAAAGTATAGTGTTGTTATGAAGAAAATAGCTAGCAAAGATGGTGGCATAGCCAAGACAATTTCCCTTTGGTTTTTGGCCAAATCCTCTGGTGCTTACGTAGATGCCATCTGCCTCTTTCCTCTATGGTATTGCAACTCCTCATAGGCTTTAGGGCTCCTCTAGGCAAAGAAACACAATTGCACCAAAAATCATTATTTGAATCACAGTGCTAAGTTTCACTCATGACAAGAACTTCAAAATATATTCATTTTTCCTGCTCTTTTCTACCCAGGTTTTTTTTTTTATGTACCTAAAGGCCACTTTTCCCTGGCTTATAATATTGCTGTGCTGAGCACTTGCATTACTCTAGTGCCCAGGAGTCCCAGTCATAGACTTAACTGTTTTAGGGGCTAATCACAACATTAAACCCAGTTTTTCTTGGCCAGCTACCGAACAGACCATGGATAATATTGTTCAGTAATCCTTTTCCTAGTGTTAGGGCTTACTCAAACTGATGTTCAAGACAGGTTCCCACTCTGAAAACCGTTTGCCTGGCAGGTAATGGAGTTAGGATATTCATGCAAGATTATTTAAGGTGCGTGATTGGAGCGATGGAGAGAACTGTATCTCCTTTTGAGGCCCTTGGCACTGATTCAGATGGTTTGTTCTTGCTTCCTCCCTAGCCTTGGCTCAAAAAACCTAGAAATCTCCTTCGCCCTGTGGCACAGCTTCTTCAGAAGACGGGGAAGTGCCCCTGCCAGGTGCCCAATTGCTCTGTTGTGTTTCCCAAAGGAACATACTAATGAAATATGGTGCAAATATCCCTCCAAGGGGCTTGCTGCCACGAGGCAATGCAGGTCAATGCCATGTGGTGATGCCAGCTCCTGTTGCCCAAGCAAAAATCATCATGTTCATGTGGCAGCACTGCATGTGAGGGAACAACCCCTGTACCTTTTCCAGAGTAATGGAATCTTCTGTGTCTTCTAAAACCAGGGAGTATTCACAGTGATTGCTGGGGAAGGGGTGCTTGTCTTGCTTTCACACATTTCCAGGAAGAAGCTGAGTATCAAAACCCTGTTAGTTGGGTTTAGAGAGCCTTTCTTCCCACCCTGGAGGCTTCACAGCTCCTGGAAGCTTTGGAAACAAGCTCAATCAGGATTCAGACTCAGGCCTCTCACCTGGGGCTACACAACACTGCTTTCAGACCAATAAGCCATTTTGTAGGTGACTTCTAAACATGCAAAGAAAATTAAATGATCCCTTCGAATATCCTTAGCCAGAAGAACGGCTCAGAGGGTTATTGAATTTTTTTTTCTTTTTGAGTGCACAGTTCTTGTTTATTTGAATGCTGCATCAAAGCTGAGAGAAAAGGCCATTGTGCCTTTGATTGGATTGGAATTTTCTGCACCAGCATTGGCCGAAGGCCTCTTGCAAGCTTTCGTGCGTGATGCAACGGGGCACGGGGGAGGGGGAAAACCTGACAGACAAGCAGACAGATCAAACACAACACTTCAAAGAGAAGAAAAAATGCAAGAATGAAGCAATCCGGCACTACAGTCCCTCAATGCTATGAAACAAAGCAGACAACCCTCTACACATGGCCATACCTGCCATCCAGAGACTGAGGCTGTATACATGAGATCTTACCAAAAGCACTAGGGAGTGGTCTCTAGCGACTACATGACCAGTTATTGCACTATCCGTGCTCAGACACTCTGAGGGGCTAATTAGTGCTTTTAATATGTAAATCAGAGCCTGAACAGATTAAATCTAGGGAAAAAAATAACCCAGCTGGTGAATATGTTGTTTTAATTATTGCTTTAAAGAAAATATGGACATGGCTGAAGATGATGACAGGGAAGAACCTCTAATACTGCCTTACAGAAGTTGTCTCTGTTCATAGAAAACGAGGAGGAGAAGCTTGGTGCTGAGCTGGAGCAGAGGAAGAGCAGCAGGAGCACACACAGGGCCAGCAGAGCCCTGACGGCTGCACGCTCCATCTCAACCTCAGATCCTGCAGTTCAGCCAATGGAGTTTTCAAAATCATCTCAGTATTACTGCTAAGTATTCCTATGCCCAAAGGCTCAGTCAGGATTTCATCTTGCTGAGTATTGTTAAAACATAGAGAAAGAGCTATTCCCTGCTCCACAGAGAGATTTGGGCGTAGGGGGGGCAGAGGGATTAATACCACATGTTACACTGTAGAAATGGAGGTCTGTAATGTGTTCACCTCCAGATGTGCTTGAATCCTTTGTGTTACAAGGGGACATGGCTTGGAAAGGAATAAATATTGCATTTTCCTGGGTTGGGATTGCCCAAAGGCAGAGGAGACAAGGAGAATTTAGCTAGGATGGGTAGAAAGGAGAGATTAAGAGGAACTGAAAGAGAGAAGGGGCAAATTCGATGATTACTTGTATTTGATATAAAAAGCTGTAAGCAGGAAAGAGGCTATTAACTTTTGTTGAGCTGTGTTCGCTGATACTGGAATGAAATAATTTGCACAGCAAGCCTGAACCGCAATCCTTTCTGCCAAGCGTGAGTTGAGAGGAGGAAGTTTGCTTTCCAAGAAAAACTTTTCAGAAAGGAGGGCATCTGTATGCCTCAAAGGCCTCTTGCGTTATTCAAGTCAGAGCTGCCTTCCAACCCGCCTGAAGGAATTCAGAACAACTTTCCTCTGTGTCAGTTGCTGAGGCTCTTTTGCAGCCTCTAGTGAAGTGAACATTTTTCTATGGATCAATTTTTAGCTTCTGTCAGTATTGAAACTCTGAACTTTTTTCCACAGAGCAAGGGAATAGCAGGTAATTATGTTTCCTTTGAACATACATGCCCTTTTATCTGTGCCCTTCTGCCTATCTGTCTGCCTGTCTCCTTATTTATCTGTGTATTGTAATTAAGGACTGGGAGTTGCAGGAGAGATGAGTTCCTCTTCCCATTCTTTTCCTCTCCCCCTGCTTCATTTTGCTAGTGTCTAGTATATATGCATTGCTTGAAACAGATTATTAAAAACGTCTTTTGTTTTTCTCCCAGTTTACATACAGAGACACATACACACATATATCTCTTTATATTTAGCCCTAAGATTGTACATAACTGAATCTGTTAAGTCATGTAACAGACTCCTTCAACAGAAGTTTTCATCAAGTGCTCCTGATCAACTATAAGAATTAGGTTGACTGACCTGGGTTGCCTGGGATGTGGATAGTCTTTCAAGATAATTTTTGTAATGCTGTTTTAATAGAGCACAATTTACCCTTCTGCTCTAACTTCAGTCTTTTCTCCTGTTCTTTCCGTCCTCTCCTGTCTGCTGCTGCACTGTGGATGCCCTAGAAGACAAATGGGCCTCCTGAAAAGCTCTTTTCCTTTAACCCATATAACACAGTGACTGTGGAATGTGATCTTCCCAGTGTTAGCTCCTCCTTTGTAAATCAAGAATGCCTTCAATGGAGGAAATCTGCATGCAGATCACCCCACATTAGCCTGTCCGGTTAAATTCTTGAACTCCTTGGAGGGACAGAGGAATTAAACACAGGATGAAAATTTAGGAAATTCCCATCCTGGCTTTTTCACTTTTCTCCTCCATGACCTTGTATTAATCCTTTGAGTCATGTCAATGCTGTGCAATGGCACATGGTGCTGGTATCTCTAGGCATGCTCCTGTATCTACATGATGAAGTGCAGCACCTTGCAAAAGTTCTACCTTTATTAGCACTATGCCACTGAGAGCTAATTAGTTCAGGTGCTGGTGCTATTGATGTGGAGCTTCCAATCACTGAGTGAGCAAGAGTCACCACTGGTGTAGGCATGTCTACAATGTTACTGCTACCACTGTAAATGTACCATTGGTTTCTGTGTGCTATTTTTGGCTAAAAAGCCAATCACTTCTGTCGATTTTAAGACTTAATGCCTTAGTACACAGACACTTCCACTTAGTGTGGACTTTGGACTTTCAGTACATATATAAATATAAAAATAATTTTCCTCTTCTAGGAAAAAAAGTGAGTGCTAGAAATTAGAATATTATGTTTGTTCGATAGTGTTGTTCCTGTTCTTTTAGCCCTGATATAGACCTTGTCTTGTGTGCTCAGCACCTCCTAGACAGACTAAAGACAATCCTAAGGAGCTATCCTAAGGAGCTTTTCCTCTAGGTATCATACAGCTGACAACACTTAGCGACAAAACACCAGGCAAGCCAGGGACTTAAAACAAAGGAGGGTCCTTGTTTCCTCAATGAGTTTATCACATTTTTAGGATTACTAACTTTACTTTGTCATAAATGTAGGCGCACCGCTGTGGGAGGAGGACAGCAGACAGGATGTATCAGCCTTGGAAGAGGATTTTCTTTCTGATGCAGAAAGTGTGAATGTCAAACAATGGGCATGAATGGGAGAAGGAGAAGTGGAAGAAGTGAATTTGTAGGAGACAGGCTGGATAAATGTGGAGCAGTGCCTCTGTGTAGCTTTCACTAACAGTCACTGCAGTAATGCCCAGGCAGTGAGAGCTTGCAACGTGGAGGTTTGCTGGTTCCAAGCAGTCAAAAATAAAGACTTAAATTGGTCCTAGAAAAATAGTTAGTTTGAAATGTATTTAAACAATTCTTTGGCCAGACCCTGCATGCAGGAAGCAGGGTGCCTTGCATTACCATTACTTACCAAAAAGAAGTGAAATCATGGATGTATGATATATCATGCTTGATACCAAGACTTGCCACTCTGCAGCAGAAAATTTCCTTCAGATGCAGTCTATGCACGTTGCACTCCCACCAACTTCCACCTTCTGTATTTTCTACAGAGGCATGAATACAGTGTAATTAATTGCAAAAGGAATTTTACAGCAGTTTTTAGCAACACAGGTGGTTGTCCAAACGTCTTTGTCACTGTGCTCTGGAGCCTTGTGGCAGAACTTCTTATTGTGGAGACCAGTTCCACATTACTAATGAAAGCAAAATCATTCATGTTTTCCTTCAGTGACTTTCCCAACAAAGATAATTCTTTTTCCTGAGCTCTAGGAATTACCTGCTAAAGGCAGCTACTTCAGCTCCTACAGAAGACAGGAGGTCTTCCTGTTCCTACAAATGCAAGGCTTCTGTTTTGGGTGTTCAGTAATGGTTAAACTAAGAAAACCCCCCAAACCAAAAATCTCACTGCCATGGACCTAGTAAGATGCATGCTCAAGTCACCACAAGGGCTGTATGTGTCTTTCTCTTAATTTAAAACTTGGATAATAGCATGAGAATTTTTTTGTTACCCTGCCTGGGAAACTGCCATGATGGACCTTGCTGGTGCCATGTTTGGGTGACCCTTTAGTTAGCATTTACTCAGCCACATACCAACATCCTGATACTCCCAGTTCATTGAAGTCCTCTCATATGCTGTGTAGACTCTTACTTGTCTTGAGCTGAATATTACTGAGGGAACTCAATGCCCATCCATGCAGTCCAGGAATACAGTGCTATCACCAAAGCCTGGCCTTTCTTCAAGGAGACCTAGAAATACTGGTGAAAATGGCTCCTTGGCTTGGGCTGAACTTGTTGGGACTTTGGAGCGAGAGGAGCCAGGTCATGAGGCTAAGATGTAACTTTGGGGAAATCACTGGATATAACTTCTCTGGCCGAAGCTATAGCCTTGTAAATCCCATCTTTTCAGCATTGGTATTAGTATAGCTATTGATTATCTCCACATGAGCCTACTTTGAACTTTGGAAAGTGTGTTCCTTCCAGCAAAATCAACATCTCTATTGATTATGCTCTTTTTCTTGCTAGGTCTTGCAGACTAGGACAGTTCCTAATTTTTCTAACCATTAAGCAAGACAGAAATTCCCCATGAGCTTGGTATTTTGTGTTTTCCTGCAACTACAGGCCAGACCAGAATGCTGCAGATGCATCCATTGCAGCTGATTTTTGTCAGGTTTCTTGTGGACTATGTCCAAGGGGAGAATTAATAGCCAATTCTGCAGAAGATTGTCCTGAGATTCACAATGCCATGAAAGACATCTCAATTGTTTTTGTCAAATTTTTGCATTCTTGTAACTAATAAACAGATACAAGCTGCTGAAGCAGCCAGTCCTCTGTCATTTACCTGTAGCTAAAAATAATTGCTAGAAATGATATTTTGCTGATATTTCAAATCCACAAATGCAACCGAATTAATTTGCTCCAGACATTTTCCATTTTAGTGTCTGTATACACATATATAAAATATAACCACATCCATATTTATAAGTATGAAAATGAATATATTTTGTACCTAGAAATATTCCCGTGTACCTCTTGACTTGTCATTGGGAAATACACACAGGATTCAACAGTAAGTAATAAAAGCAGCAGAGGTGGTATCCTAGGGTTTGCTATCGCCGCAGATTCGTTATGTGGTGGAGGAGAGCCCTGACAGCGTGAATGACCTTGGATACTGCAGCTCAGGTTTTTTGGCTATGCTAAGGGGCGGTCCTGCTCCATCTCCTGAACAAATTCCTGCGTAAGCACATGAGAATGCTGTTCCCATCCTACATGCCAAGGGTGACCCATACCCATAACCAGACTTAGAGTTCAGCCTGATAAACTATACAATTCTCAGGAGCTGATCACTTAAAGAAAAATTAAGCACATGCTTAACTTCAAGCACACAAGTCTTGTTGTCTCAAGGACATAATGCCCAGTGCCTGACCAAGTGGTCTGGGCAAGCTGCACCCTCAGCAATTTATGGTGCCCTCCTTTAGGAGGAAAATACACCACTCTGCTTGCCGGCTAGAATTAAGACCCAAATAATTAGAAGTGTAGCTTGTTGAAAGCTAGGTACATTTTTGCAAATAATACTATCATGGAAAAATTGTATCTAAGCACTTGCTTTCTTCCTTAAAATATTTTTGCTACAAAGCTAGTCATTTCATTATATATAAACATAATTTTAATGAATGAGCAAATGCATTCAACTGTCTGGGGCAATGCGATGTTTATCTATGTGCTTGGATAAATCTATGCACACACACACTCACTGATAAAATGTGTCTTTTCTCTTACACTGAGGGATGTATAATACTTCCTGGGAATTGTATTTTTTTCCCTGTATTACAAAACTATAGAAAGCATTACTGTATCTCTAACTGAGAACTATTTCATGCTCTAGCATAGCCAAGTGTCTGCAGGCAGAGATAAGTTATGACTTCCCATTTTCGTCTACAAAATTAGTGATCTAAAAGCACAATAAAACCATCACCTTGTGTCACCAGTGGGGATAGTGGAAAGCATTAAGTTAAAAAAATAATAATGTAACAAGTATTAATGGGGAAAAAAAATTGAATAATGTATGTGTGTGGGTTCTCCACAGTTCAGGGTTTTTTTTAACTTGAAAATAGTTTTGAGAGAAAGATAAATTTCTGAAATTACATGGAAGGATTTGCAGAAAATTAATTCAGTGAAAAAAGGGATGGCCTGTAGCCAGCAACAATTTGAAACTGACATTTGCAACAAAACTGAAAAAAAAGTAGTTTAAGGAACCTCTCTGGTTCTTTTAGTTTGATATTTTTAGATCACTGTTTACTATCTGGAAAAAATGCCCTCAGTAACATGACTCTTTCACAGGTAATAATTTACAGGGGTTCTCTTGGTGTTATTGTTCTGTTAAACTGATTTTAAGGCAAAAAGCATACCCCGTTAAATAGTTATATTTTTCTGCAAATTTTGATACCTGTTTTTTTAAAACCCAGAACAAAACTGATTTTCTCCCTCGCTGGTGAGTTTTGCAGAATAATTAAGGGGAAAAAAACCCTTCCACTGACACAGAACATTGGCTCTCAGGCGGTAAACGTGGGGGCTCCCCCCACTACTTCTAGCTTTTTAGAGGCTCAGTATGCTCCTAACTTTGCACAAAGCCCGGCCCGAGGAACAAAGCCTGCGGACCACCACCAGGAAGTGGTATTAGCCCTTTCCACAGCCTTCCCACTGTGGATGCATGCTCAATTCCCGGATAAATGCACCTTTTAAACTATATTAATGTAAAAGTTTTATTTGAAAGATGCCAGCTGTGGTCCTAGCCCAGGTTTATTCATGTGGGACATTTACTGGGTCAACTTAATACTTGACTACTGCTTATTATCCCATCAGTCTTCGGGGACAACCCATGATCTAATTGCCCGGCATTTATGTTGCCCTGGCAACTATAAATACAGAGTAATAATCCTTAAAGGGGCAGTGTAGAATTTCATGCCCCTGCAGTGAAGTACACTTCATTTCCCAGCGCACCCTGTGTTTTTTAATTCAGTGAATAAAAATGTGTAATGAATAATTAATTATGTGCTTGGAGGCACAATAGCTGCCTACTTTTGAATATTCATCAGTGACATTATTAATTCACTAGAAATCCCAAGGAGCAGTGGGATAGGCTTTTAGCTTAGCTGGAGGACTTACAGATAATACTCTGCAACATGAACAAACTTTTTCAAGCAGATTTTTCTTTTGCAGAGTTTTTTAAATTTAATTTACATCTTAATAAAATAATAATAAAAAAAGTTCTGTACTGGATATAGCCAAGCAGCAGTGAGCAACAGCTGACCGCAGTAAGAAATCCAGCAGTCTGGAGTCTGTTCCTCCCTGACCCACTGCCATTCCTGACCTCTGCTTTAGGACCTGGTGTGCACCACTGCAGAGAAGATAAACCTTAGGAGCTCTTTGAGCAGGACTGTAGAGAAAAAGCAGATGGCCAGCCATCATTTCTAGTAATGTGTCAGGTTTTCTGACGAAAACCCATCTTATTTGCCTGTCAAAAAGTAAACATCAAAAAAGCTGCCTATGGAAAATAACTTGTTGTCAGGTTACAAAGAGGATTAGTCTACTGTTGAATAAATCTGCAACTCTTTTCCGGAGATAGGAGTCTGACTTTCCACGTCATCACGTTAGTTTAATGATGCCATTCCATTTAAAGCAGCGGATTTATGCCATGTGAAAGCTGATGCTGAAGTGCAGAGTCAAACCCAACCAGTCTCTTCGCAGAGAAGAAATGGAATGATTAGAAAGGAATCTAAGGTCTTTTTGTGAAGTTTTCCTTCTTTCCCCATCTGATTTGCAATGCCAATGCAGTTGCAATGCAGTCTCTTTTCACCACTGATACCTAAGGCCAGATTCTGTGCTGACACAATTTCTTTGACTTGAGAGAGAATTTGATCTTCAGTGCTTTGGGCCAAACCTTGCAGAGTCCTTTTCTCACAAACAGCCCACCTTAGAGTCTTGTTGGGAATTTTTGTTCTGAGGAATTTTTAGATGAAAATGTTTCTGCAAAGATCAAAATTCATGGTTACAGTCACCTAACTCCTATAAGGCAGTGCACTATCAATCAGAAGAAAATGTAATTTAATCCTTGAGCCAGTCCAACAAACCTAGAATATCTGTAAAAATCTTTCTTTTCCTCTAGGGTTTGTTACTCAACTGTATTTCCTGTTGGAATATTTGTCGGCCTGGCTCTTTATTTGTAAAGGAATAAAACCTTTAAATCCTTCAAAAAGCAATTGGATTGCTAATTCACAGACACGTTTTTAAAAATGAGACCTATAATCCACTGAGATTCTTAATGGGAAGAAATCATTATGCCTAATTAAATTGAAAGTAGCTCCATTTGTGTAAAGCTGGCAAAAATGGAGCTTACTTGGAGCATATGCTTGTAATAAGTTATATTTAAACTACCTGTGGTGTGATAAGGTCTTCTCTATATGGGACTAGAACCTAACATTTGATTCTTCTCATTCTTCCTTTTCTTTCCTTTGTCTTTGACCTTCTGACATGTGATGAGCTGCACCTGCTTTGCTGCCCTGATATTCAGTGGCTCCCTCATCTTTCTGTCTTTTATTCCAACAGAGACCTCCAGCAACAGCAACCAGAACAGTGCACCCAGGTTTGATCAATCTTGACTCTCTGCTGCAGAATTTATTAATCACATAGTAATGGAAAACAGCAATTACATACATTGGCTAATGCAATGTAAAATTGACCAGCAACTTTAGCTGCTTGCTTTCCTGTAGGAAAAAAAGATTGTCTTTTTACTTTTTTTTTTTTTTTTTTTTAAATCAGAAACCCTGTTTAGCAACAATTTTAGATATCTGAAATATTTGGGTTTATTTCCGGTAGTCATGGTGTGTACACCTTTAACAACAGAACTGATACCATCCAGCTTGGTCACAGGTTAAACAACAGTCATTTTGCTCAGCAATCCAAACTTTCATTACAATTTGTAATGCAGTAGAGCACTTGGGCTATGTAGTCATTTATTGCAGTGATTTGCATTAAAGAGAGTGTCATTGTATTACCTCTTAGCTTTGGTTGAGATTAGAAGTAATATCTACATTTATCTTTCACTCCTAGGAGTATAAAATTGTGCTAATAATAACAATAATAAAGCTAGTTCCTAAAAGCAAGTGAACTCTACGCAGCTTTTTTCCTTCTTTTTTTTTTTTTTTTCATCTGCTCAAGTGGGGGTGTAGAAGAATCATGAATAATAAATATGGAGATAAGAGAACTGAAACTGGGAAATCAATTTACTGCAAAATATTTGCATATTTTATTAAAAGAAACTGTGCATAAACCCCACAACAGGGTGGAATGATTTATATTTTGATTTGATTTGTATACATTATACCTCTGGGAGAACTGGTGCAACTTAGTCATCCCTGCAGGACTTTTTTTGGGTAGGGTTTTGTTGTTGTTGATGTTGTTGTTTTGTTACAAATATCTTAGACAAGGGAGCAGTAAGTCCCCAATGGAAACTTTAAGTCAGTTTGATGCTACGTGATATTTTTGGAATCTCACACAGTCAAGTATCCAGGACTGTTCTTAGCAAATACCCAAGCCCCTTGGGGGTCTGCCTGTATCCAGACTAACCCCAGGGTTTCTCCAAAACTGTCATTCAGGGCAGAAAGCTTTCAGCTCTAGCTTTGTAAGAAAGCTATCTCAATCAGCTCAGACAGTACTTATAACCTGTTATTAGAAATGCAAATAATTAACGTAAGGGAGAGTGTTTATACTCTCCTCTATATATTAGCAAATATATCTCCTATATATATTACCAAAATCCTGTCTAGTTATCACAACATCTAACTCCTGAACACATGTTCAAGGTGTCCTGTTATGAGCGTGTTGGGTGTGAAAGCAAGTTGTGGGTATTGGAACAGCTGTGCAGCTCGGGGTGTTGTGACTTCTGCTGTGCAGGCAGTCAGGTGTCTTATCAATGGCTTCTGGCCTTAAAATTGGCAAGCTTACCAGTCATGAGGAATTATTCTGGTTTTTACAACAATACAAATTTTTAAAGATTCTGTTGGAGTTCATAGAAGGGCATTGTGAAAATTGGGCATACTTTTTCGCTGGTTTTGGCTGGGGTAGAGTTAATTTTCTGGGGCTATGTTTTGGATTTGTGCTGGGAACAGTGTTGCTAACACAGGGATGTTTTAGTTATTGCTGAGCAGGGCTTACACAGAGTCAAGGCCCTTTCTGCTCCTCACACCACCCCGCCAGTGAGCAGACTGGGGTTGCACAAGAAGCTGGGAGGGGACGCATCTGGGACAGCTGACCCCAACTGACCAAAGGGGTATTCCATACCATATGACGTCACGCTTAGCAATAATATTAGGGGGAAGGTTGGCAAGGAGGTCGCTACTCAGGGACTGGCTGGGCATTGGTCAGTTAGTGGTGAGCAATTGTTTTCATTTGCATCACTTGTCTTTCTGGAGTTTTATTTCTCTTTCTCTGTTATTTTCC
>NW_009624443.1:6602-11106 GCF_000690535.1 Cariama cristata | reverse complement strand
GGTGCCGGTGGCACCGCCTGGGTTTGTGGGGCTACCAAAAATCTTCTGCACTTCAGTGGTGTTGGCTGCTGGAGCAGGGACCCAGGTGCTGGGTTTTAGGGCAGCGGGAGCACCCGGGTGTGGGAAGGAGCTGGGGGGTGAGCCGTTCCCCCGGGGCAATCGCTGATGTGCGTTCCTTCCCCCCAGTTCTCTGCAGTATGAGCTTCCACGACCCCGAGGGCTACATCGACTCCACAGACTACCCCCCGCTGCCCCTGCACAGCTACCTGGAGTGCACCTACAACGTCACCGTCTACACGGGCTACGGCGTCGAGCTCCAGGTGAGAAGCGCATCGGTGGGGGGATCACCATGGCCTGAACCCCTGCTCCGCAGCAGCAAATGATGCAAAGCACCCGCAGCCTTGGGCACGGCTGCCCCGTGCAACCTGCACTTGCTAAAAAAACCCCTTCCAAGGGAAAAAAACTAGATTTTTCTTGGGCCGTGTAATAAATAAACTGTACAAGGGAACTGGTACATCCTGAACGTCAGCAATGATCAAAGCATTAAAATGCCATGCAATTAATTTAACAACGAGGCACTGGCAGACCATTTGTAAAAAAAAAGGCATTCAGCTTTCATGGGAAGGGGCGAAGCAGCAGCACTGTCTTCGGCACGGCCACCAGCCCCCTGCCCTCGCTCCCCAGCCTGCCCCAAGGTGTGCGGGCAGCCCGTGTCCCCTCTTCAGCCAGCACTTGCTTTGGACAGGTTTTGAAATGGCTCCTACACCGAAGCAGGGCCACGTCCCTGACAACTGAAGGACAAAAACCCCACGGTCACGCAGGTGTTTTGCAGCAAACCCCAGCAGCGTGCTGCAGCAGAGCACCAGGGTTGAGTTTCTGTAGGAAGGCGTCTGTAAACGCCGTGAGCTGGCACACACGGGAGCATGGCACAGCGAGCACGGCCGGTGTGGGCACAGCGCACCGTGTGCCAGGGCGCCCGCCGTGCCGGTGCTGTGCAAACCCATCGGAGTGAAGGGGTCTGGCCCAGACAGATGTGCTTGGGCAGCTCTCCCTGAAATGCTGCATCCCACAGCCTGGCAAGGCTGAGAGCAGTGCAGGACCCTTAACACATTTCAGACACCATGGGTCCACAGTCTCCGTGCTCTGGTGTGCAATTCCTTCTTGTTCTTGCGTTTTTCCCTATGTCACCGTTTGCATCCGATTAAAAGCCATTAACTTTTAATCTGTGTAGTTAAGAACGTGCATTAAAAGGAGTCGTAGTTCCAGCGAGCTTGCTCCTGCCGTCCCTCCGGCGGGCACAGGCAAGGGGCTGACCTCTGCGGCACGGCTGGAAGCGAGCCATGGTGGGGAGGTTGCCCTGGGAGCTGGCAGAGCCGGGCAGCGGCAAGCACTGGGATGTGTGCGTGTCAGACGCTTTTCCATGGCAGTAACTGTCTCCCCAAATCCGCAGGGTGCTAAAGACAGGCTGCTCTGCTGTAATTCGCCTCTGTCCATAATCCATCAGGTGACACCACTCCTGACCTCGCTCCATTGTAAGCTGAGATTTTAATGGAGCATAAAATTAGCCTCTCCACCCCCCCGAGCTTTGCGTTTCGCTTTGCTGATGCTTCTGAGCATTTCAGACGAATTAAATCACAACAGCAGGTCCACACTGGCTGAGCACGGCCTCATCTGGAGCTGGCTGAACCTGCACCATGCGTCCCATCCGGCAACCTGCACCATGCGTCCCGTCCGGCAGCAGCTCCCGGGGTGCCCGGGATGCCCGCGGGCGGCCGGGCAGGGCTGAGCCATCCTGGCTGGATGGGTAGCGGTGAGAGCTGGAGGAGGATGGGCCCTGGGGCTGCAGGCAGTGGTGCTGAGCACCCCAGAGCTGCTGCCTGCAGCTGAGTGCAGCAAAGCACCGGCCGGTGCCTTGCCCCAGGGTAGGCAGCAGCTCAGCAGAGATTACCCCAACCGCTGCAGGGCCCCTCCGTGGGTGCCCGTGGGTGAGGATGGATGTGCTCCAGGACGAGGATGGATGTGCTCCAACCTGACAGCGTCAGAATGCCTGACCCACCGCTGCAGGCAGCGAGCTCTACAGAAGGCTTTTTTACCATTTAGGCAGCAGCGGCGACATGATTTATGTCCCAAGGAAGCTAGAAATAGCATTCATAGCAAGCAAGACAACAGATTTATCCCCTCTCTTTAGTTCACGCAAAGGATGTCACACAAGGTACATGCAGACAGCGTGGTGCAGAAACGTTGTCCGTGTTTGCATGCAAACCTGATTTTAAAACAAGTCCACCCTGGACGTCATCCCCAACCAGTGGGGCTGGTGCAGAAAGCTCTGCTCCCATGGCTGGGACTTTTCCCCCCCATCACAAAGAGGCTTTGCCGTAAGGACCTGTGCCCAGCTGCTCCCGACAAGCCTGCAAGACCAGCATGAAAGACAGGCAGCCGAGGGAGCTGAACCTGGAGGATTCCCTGCACAAGACTGGTGGGGGGGGAACAGCTGGCTGGTAGCCAGCCCCAAACGCAGCCAGCCCGAGACACAGCCAGCCCCCGGCAGCGTCTCAGCCCCTCGCCCCAGGGCTGGGGAAATGGGGCACAGCGTAACAGAAGGGCTGGTAATCGTGGGGTTTGTGCTATCTCTAATCCTTGCCTCCCCTCCCAGGTGCCAGGACCTACGGCAGAGCACAGGGAGAGCGTAGGGCCCTGGGGACCATCCCAGCACCATGCCTCAGTTTCCCCACCTGTAAACCAAGACCAATGGCCTCATTCCGGCTTGCACTTTAGGGAGTGATTAGCACAGACAGGCTGGAAGGTGCCAGTCCTAATTCTGTGTTGTTTCCTATGAGAAGGGCTGGGACTGGAGGTGGCAGGGAGGACTGGTGACTTCAGGGAAGGCTCACAGGTCCGGCTGGCAGGTACCGCTGCTCGTCCCCGATGTGTCAGCCTGGCTGGGGGCAATGCCCATGACCGAACCAGGTGGGATGGCTGTTACCTCCCCGCTGCTCCCCCTTGTTTTGCCTGGCACTGACGGACTCTCTTCCATCACTTTTTAATTATTTCACATGTACAAGCGCTGCGAGCTTCAGTGGCTCCAAGGCTAATTACATCAGGCAGGTGCTGGAGTAACTTCCTCAGCTGCCTCACCGTGATGTGGATAATTGGTTAACATTTAAGTGATTTGGATTTAATTCACAGCTCCTGTAATGGAGATGGGCAGGGGAGACCTTGCTGGGTGAGGAGAAGTGGGGCTGAGCTCTTTTGCCAGGATGGTGCGATGCAGAAGTGACCCACAGGTGACTCCTTTGTTCACGTGGGTTTGGTGGGGCTGAGCTGGGAGCCCTGGAAGCCAGACCTGCTTGGGGATGCTGGTTTGGGAGAAGCCAGGCTGGGCTGGGGAGTGGAGCTGTGCAGGTGCTGTGCTGCTCTGTGGTGGGGTGGGCCGGGAGGCTGGGTTGGGTGGGCTCTGCGTGGAGCCTGGGCTGGTGCACTCCCCTGTCACGAGTGGTGCACGGTCTCAGCGGGTTCTGCTGGAGGCTGGATGTGAGGAAGGATGTCCTGGAGAGCGTGGGGGAAGGTTTCCCCCAGGATTCTGCATGGGGCACAGGGAAGGCAGAGCAACTGATGGTGAAGTGCTACCTCTTACCTCTGTGAATCTTTTTAAAGGTGTCTGTAGGAGAAAAGAGAAGCCCTTGGTACAGGAAGGAGCTGACTCTCAATTCAGGGGTTATGGGAGAGCCCGGTGGTGGCAGGAATGACTGTGGCATTGCAGCCTTGCCCCAAAACAGAGACCGAGAGTGCAGACCCCTGGGGCTGCTCCTGTGCAGCACTTGGAGCCATTTAGGAGGCCCCCAGGACCCTCTGCTTCCTTCCCTTGCCCCCTTTGGAGTCAGACCCTTGCTTGCTGTGGGGGGAATCTCCCTTCGGTGAGGAGCAGGCACAAAGCCTGGACATCAGGTGTGGTGTCAGGAGGGACTCCCAGCAAACCTGCCTGGGGCTGGGGGCTCCCCAGGGCAGTGTGAGAGCTCGGGGTCCCCGCTCAGCTCGTTGCCGGCACCCCCCTGCATCCCTTGGAGCATCCCAGAATGAGCTGTGCCTCAGCCTGCTTGTCCCCGTGCCAGCCGGGTTGTGCCATCGCAGCCCTGAGAGCTGCGGAGCAGCCAGCTCTTCAAATGCTTAGTTAAATTGTATTTATTTTTAAAATTCTTGAATCTTCTTGGCAGGAAATAGAATTTCCCTAAAGAGATTTTGTAGTGGGTGAGCGAGGCTGGCAGTCGGAATCAAGGCTCCCTCCTGTCTTCCCAACAGACTCTTTAGGAGCTGACATTGGTGCAGTCTTTGATTAAAGTAAGAACTTGTCCTCCCCAGCCCCTGGCAGGAACTCACACATATGGTCCCTCTCGCAGCGGCTGACGGTCCCTGGCATGAGGCCACTGCATCCGTCTGTACCCGCCGGTTACTCCAGAGCGGAGGGGTTCCTCGGAGGATGCCAGCCTACCTGGCACTGGCATGGGGA
>NW_009624443.1:3184-6588 GCF_000690535.1 Cariama cristata | reverse complement strand
CCTGCTCCGGGCTCCTCTGAGCCCGGGTTTACAGGAGAGGAAGGCTGACGGCGAAGCTGCGCCGTGTCCCCACCCCACGGCACCATCAGGAAGGGCCGGGGAGATACCACAGCGTTCATCAGGTCCCTCTCTTCTGCAGGGCTCTGCCTCCTCAAGCTGCCCCTCTGAAACCCCTTCCCGGCGGCAGAGCTGGGGAGGGAGGGCAGAGCAGCTCGGCTGCAATCAGCTGCTCCGACAGCACTCCTGAACATTTCTCTTTCTAATTTGCCGGAGTGATTCGGTGCTAGATAGCATGCTTGATGCTAGTCATCACCAGGGGAAGCTAGCTGGGGAGCAGGTTTGTCTTTGAGTGATTTCAGAACAAAATGGGTTAGAAACACCCTGGAAACGTCTTTGCGGGAATTTAGACCCAGCTCGGGAAGCAAAATTCTGCCCCAGTGGGAGCTGGGGGGACGTCGTTAGTGTTGTACGTAGCCCACTTAGCATCCCTGGATCCCACGCTCCAAGTAATTCATCCCCAATAACACTTACTTCATTCCATTTATAAATAATTAGATCAGACGCGATGTGTGCACGCTGTGCTGAGGAGGCAGTTTTCAGGACAAAACCTGGAGAAGAAGAAATGACCGAGGGTAGGTCGGGGTCCGGGCCAGGCAGTTGGTCCGTGTTTCCGATGTGCTGCGCAGCACCCGTGGGGACCGAGGACTGCTTTTCCCTGCAGTGAGGACCAGAGGCTCTGCAGCAACCCTGCACCCTGCTGCGAAATAAAGCAAAATCAGCTCCTCCTGGGTTAAAAGTGTGGGCTGGGGTGAACCCAGCCATGCTCTGACCCAGCCTGGGGGCTGCTAAGCCCAGCCCCACAGCAAGGACTGGGTTTTTCCAGGCACCGTTCCAGGCTTATGGACCTTTTGGGGTAGGCAGGGAGTTTCTTGATGGGGTTGGGATCGTTTCTCCTGAGGAAATCTCCCTTTTTGCCGCCAAAGGTCAGAGGATGCCAAGTGCTGTGTGTGCAGTACCAGTGGCCCTTGGAGCCAGGCGCATCCCCGCCTCATGCGTCGGCTGGGGGAGATGGGCACGGTTGTGACAGCAGCGACAAATCCTTCCAGTCACAACAGCGTCGGGAGCGCTCGCAATTACGGGCTAAGGCTGGGCTGTGTGCTAAATATAGAGCCCTGGTCCTCGCACACTTAAGGAAACAAATGATCTGATGAGCATCTTTCTGCTGAAATATGAGCCCATTTATTAAGCTAAATGGACGTGAAATGCAAATATGAAGTTACTTTTCAGCTATTTCCAAATAATAATTAAAGCCTTTTGGGACTACTCATTAGATGCATTTGCTGTGTGACTCCCCATCCGCTCCCTGGTGTGGATGAGGGATCCTGAGGAGGATCCCTGGTGCGCGGGGTGGATGGTGAGCACCGAGCCCTACAGAAGTACCCTGGTTTGGTTGCAGACCTGTGCCGGACAGCCCAGCCCTGGCAGGGACCGGTGAGCCCAGGCCATGGCCACGCTCCATGCTATGGTGCCTCCAGATGCAGGTCTGGTCCCAGGGCTGATGCGGGTGGAGTTGGGGCCCCACCACTACCCTGACCAGGGACTCGTGGTACCCCTCCATCTTCCTCCTCTCTAACCCTCCTCACCTCTACCCGTCTGCCCAAATCCCCAGTTTCAGCAGGGAGGTAGATGTGGGTCAACTTGTGCTCCACAGGAGCATCCAGCTTTAAAATGCGTCTCAAGCAAGCGGCTCTCGCTGCTTGCACCCGCTGTCCCAGGGGAGGAAGAAGGGGTCAGCAGTCATGGGGGGGGTCCCTCAGGCTTGTGCGGGGCACAGACTGCTCCATCGCCACTGAACAAACAAATCCTGTCTGCCGCGAGCCCCCAGTGCTCAGAGCGGTGCGGAGGGAAGGCTGTGGTGATGCGATGCTCAGGGGCTCTGTGTGTGTTGAGGGCTGGGATGCGATCGCTCACCTGGTACCCAGCCAGGACCCCCCACCACCACCTTTACTCCCACAGCTCACAGGTCTCTGCTTCCACCCAGGTGAAGAGCGTGAACCTGTCGGACGGGGAAGTGCTCTCCATCCGTGGGGTGGACGGCGATGCCTTGGTGGTCCTGGCCAACCAGACCCTGCTGGTGGAGGGCCAGGTGATCCGCAGCCCCACCAACACCATCTCCGTCTACTTCCGTACCTTCCAGGATGAGGTGGTGGGGACCTTCCAGCTCCACTACCAGGGTGGGTTGCCTCCCCGACGTGGGTGCGGGAGTCGGGGGGTGGGATGGCGTGTCAGTCCCATGGGATTCAACCCCACTGGGCTGCAGGGGTGGAAGGATGCTGGGCTCTGTCCTCGCAGACCAGCCAGGCTCCTGTTTCGCTGCGTGCTTCGGCTGGGGGGGGTCGAGCAGCAGCCTGTGTTGTGCCCAAAGCAGAGGGTTCAATGGGCACCCATGTCCCGGACCCCAGCGCTGGCTCCGCTCCTCACACCCACCTTGCCCTGTTTCTGTCCCCGTGCAGCAGCTCTTCCTGCACAGACTCAGACTGCAAGTCTATTTTTTATCTTGAAGAGCTATAAAAAATAAATGAGTTCAAGCAAATTCTTTTTAAAATAGAAACTGGGTCTAGGCAAAAGCAGTAACAGGTGGAGAAGCAGCAGCGTGGTGCTTTGTCAGTGCCCTGCAGCTGGCCAGCAGCGAGGTCTGTCCGTGGCACGGTGGGCACATCCAGCGTGTCCCCAGCGTGGGACAGCTCAGAGCAGACAAGCCCTAAGCTCAAAAACCTGTGTGCTTGTTCCAGTGTTTATGCTGAGCTGCAGCTTTCCACGAAGACCTGACTTCGGAGACGTCACCGTGATGGATTTGCACTCGGGTGGAATTGCTCATTTTCACTGTCACCTGGGCTACGAGCTGCAGGGTCCCAGGGTCCTTACGTGCATCAATGCATCGAGGCCGCACTGGAGCAGCCCCGAGCCAATCTGCTCAGGTACGCTCCCCGTTAGTCAGCCTCAGTGCTAAGGAAAAGTAGGATCCTCAAAGAAAAAAATTAGAGTTGCTTTCTTTGTGTCGTGAGTTGAATGCAGTCCTGGGAGAGAGTGAAAGCAACGCTCAGCTCTGTGCGTGGGTTTTCACATCAGTGGCAGCAGAATCTGTCGCCTAATTAGGCAGGTAAGGGAAAGAAAATTATAGATGTTATGTGTGTGTGTGAGCATATATGTATATACATAAAATAGAGCCGAGCCAAGCCAGGCAAGAGGTTCATGCATTAAAGACTGCTGAGAATCGCTGGGCAGGCATCAGCGGAGGGGTTCACCCCCTTTGCCGTGCAGAAGCCCCGGGTGCGAATGCCTGCCCGTACCCCCTGCCTTGCCCTGTCTCCTTGCCCGTCTCAGCGGGGCCGTGCTCTGTGTTG
>NW_009624443.1:1314-3153 GCF_000690535.1 Cariama cristata | reverse complement strand
GTTGGGCAGCACCCTGGGGCGGGACGATCCACAATGCCACCATCGGCCGCGTCCTCTCGCCCAGCTACACGGGGAACCAGTCGAGCAGCATGTACTGCGTGTGGGCAATCGGGGCTCCCCTGGGCCAGAAGCTACACCTACACTTCGAGAAACTCCTGCTGACCGAGAAGGACAGGTAAGGCTCCAGGAGCTGCTTGTGTGCCCGGGTGCTGCTGGCCGGCAGTGAGGTCTGTGGTCAGCCCGTTTCCCTGCACCCCTGGGACTGCGGAGAGCTTTGCTGTGCCCCGGGGTGAGGAGCAGGCTGCTTTGCTGGGTGCTAAATATACCAAAGCTTGGAAGGTCCCAGCTGGTCTCAGCTCCCCCACCTCCCACCCTCCTAGTGCCTGGGCTGTGGGTGTCCCGGGAGGCAGCACCGACCCGAGCTCGGGGTGCGGCATAGAGGAGGCTGCCAGCCCGAGAATGGTGGGGACAAGGGCAGAGAAGGGTCTCGGTGCAGAAGAGGAGGTTCCTGATTTAGGTGTTTAAGTGCTGAGGAGGCATGACAGGTCTTGGAGCAAAAAAAGCTGCAAGAAGCAGGCGCAGAGCACCAGCCCCTGCTACCCTGAGGCCCTGCGCTTCGTGCCAAGGGATCTTGCAGGTCTCCTGATCCCGCTAGCTGTGGGGTGATGCAGTGTGTGCATCGCACTCATCCTTTCCTTCCCCCAAATACCCAATGCCCAGCACTGCTCAGCACCACGGCGCAAGAAGCTGCACGTCCCACGCTATCCGCATCCATAACACAAAGCACACGCTTATGGTGCTGATGCTTGTGTTTAAACAGCATTAACATTCAGCTTGGTAAGAGGCAGTAAAGCAGGTTTATGGCTTGTACTAAAATCAAAGAATAAAGCCCCTGTTTATGACACAGTAAAAGAGACTTATCTGGTTGGTGAATTTTTGTTTGCACAATTTCTTTAAAATGCCATATTCCAGGAGCACTGGAGAGCAGGAGCTGGTAAGGAGGGGGGCCGGGCGATGCTCCGGGGAGGGGCGCAGGGACACTTCTCCCATGTAACATGCCATGTCCTCCCATGCAGGATGGTGGTGTACAGCGGGGACACGAACCAGTCCGCCATCCTCTACGACTCGCTGCGTGCCGACAGCGTGCCCTTCG
This sequence comes from Cariama cristata, assembly GCF_000690535.1. Classification (NCBI taxonomy): domain Eukaryota; kingdom Metazoa; phylum Chordata; class Aves; order Cariamiformes; family Cariamidae; genus Cariama; species Cariama cristata. The sequence continues at coordinate 2,000 of NW_009624443.1, read as the reverse complement.
AAGGGGTCATCAGCGACGGCTCCTCCATCAGAATCGACTTTCTTGCGGAGGAGCCCGCGGCCGCCACGGCTTTCAACATACGCTTCGAAGGTGATGTGCTCTCATTTTGGTACCCCCGAGAGCAGCAGGCCATCCTCAGCCAACGCTCCCAGGCCTCAGGACGTTCAGGCAATTAACAGAGATACGGCTGTAGGAAGGGTCTCAGCTGCCCCCAGCACCGGCAGACCCGGTGCTCCACCGTGCCGCTCTCCCTGTGCCGCTGTAAGCATGCAGGACAACCCGAACCTCGCCCGGTGCTGGAGTAGCTTTGGGGAATACATTTGCCTAGCAAGAAATAGGAAAAGAAATAGTGAAATTGCATTTACTCCAACAGAAAGATTGGTTGGGCAGCTGAGTGTCCACGGGACACATATCTTGTGCCTGCCTTGGGGCAGCCCTGGGGCAGCGGATGCTGTGTCCAGGATGGGGCCCTTCCAAACCTGGGCTGTAAAGGCCATCGGTGCCATGGGAATCACACAGCCCGCGGTGACCGTCAGCACCAAAGGCCCAGTGTGTCCCCTTCCTCAGTCCCCATAGCTCAGCACCACTGGGCACCGAGCCCATGCCAGCCACAGGGACAGGGACAGTCCTGGCCCCTGCCCTCACTGCAACTCTTCCTCACCAGGCTGCCTTCCCCCAGCCCCGCC
>NW_009624443.1:0-1283 GCF_000690535.1 Cariama cristata | reverse complement strand
GGCACAGGGCGCTGGGCAAGCCCCGGGCATCGCACACAGATTTGCTCCAGTTGTCATTTAAGTCCATGCTGCTGCCGGGATCAGTCCCGCGGGAGCCCCACGCCTCTGAGCAAGCTAAATAACGTGCAGTAATCCCAGAGTGGATTGCTCAGCAAATACAGCATCTGGCAACACAGCGAGTGCGTTACTGATGCTGATACACAATGGAAGTGAGGTTTGGTTAAGCCTGCATGGCTCAGGACAGATAAACTGTTGTTAATCCTAATTGCCTGTAAAATACACCATGGCCGAGGCCATCCGTGCACGGCGGGGATGGAGGGATGGGTTTCTAGCTGGGGACAGCTAGGGCTCATCTAGCAAACCCCCAGAGCTGAGGGTGTGAGGAGCAGGGGAAGGCAGCGCTCCCCCCCCCAGCCAGCTCCCTGCCCCTACAGCTAACGGCGGGGTTTCTCTTCCAGCCTTCGAGCGGGGTCACTGCTACGAGCCCTACATCCAGAACGGGAACTTCACCACCTCTGATCCCACCTACAACCTGGGCACCACCGTGGAGTTCACGTGTGACCCCGGGCATTCCCTGGAGCAGGGCCCTGCTGTCATCGAGTGCGTCAACATGCGGGACCCGTACTGGAATGACACGGAGCCGCTGTGCCGAGGTCAGTCCCTGTGCTGTGGGGCGATGCTGGGTGGTGGGTGCGAACACCGCTGGGACCCCAGCTGAGCCCTGCCTGCCTCTCGCTCCCACAGCCACGTGTGGGGGGGAGCTGACTGCTGTGGCCGGGGTGATCCTGTCCCCCAACTGGCCAGAGCCCTATGCGGAGGGGGAGGACTGCATCTGGAGGGTCCACGTCGGCGAGGAGAAGCGGCTCTTCCTGGACATCCAGCTGTGAGTAGCCCAGGACCTTGGTGTCTGTCTCTGCCCCACCACTGCTCAGCCCACTTCGCTGCAGTATCCCCACTCCCTTCACCCCAGAGACCCACACCATCTCCCTTTTCTCCCCCTTGGAGCTTTCCTCATCCCCTGTGATGCACTTGGTGCCCAGGGGGAGGTCCAGGGCAGTACCGAGTGCTGCTTCCCACGTTCAAAGTGGGGTTACACCATCCATTGCAGTAGTTAATTGCTCCTGAAATGGCTTCAGAACTCCTCCGGAGCAAAGCCGCAGGGAGCGATGCTACAGCAGCGCATGGCTACATGCAACTCGGAGTGACACAGAGCACCATCACGAGCTGGTTCATACGGGGCTAGGAAAGCCTAGGGACATCCACGAGCTGGAAACCTCATCTTA
>NW_009624442.1:0-322 GCF_000690535.1 Cariama cristata | reverse complement strand
AACTTGAGAGAGAAGTTTCTCTTCTACTTTAAAGGTGACCTTTGGGAAAGTTTCCACACTTTCCCTTTTACTGCTCAAGGACTTTGTTCGAAGTTTCTTGGCTAACTACACTCTCCAAAGCTGAACTTGTCTCTTACATTGCTCTTCTCAAGTCTTTTTATCATTGAAAAAGATTGAGACGCAAATACATTTTTCTTCCCCCCCTTTTTTTTTTCCAAACTGATCCCTCTGTATGAAGTTCTTTCTCTCTCGACAAAAAATAATAACCTCTCTCTTCAGAGAAGAGCTTGGGAGAAAGGTAAACATACTTCCATACCTGTTG
>NW_009624441.1:0-2054 GCF_000690535.1 Cariama cristata | reverse complement strand
CCCGTCAGGAGGCGTCTGCGAGGGCCAGCGGGCTCCTGAGCTCCTCTGCCCTTTGCCTCAGAACAAAGAGCGCTGCTCGCAAGCGCAGAGGGTTTGCCGGGCCGTTCCTGGCACTGTTGGGTTGTCACCGTCAGCTCTCACAGACCTCTCCTCCGCTTGGCAGACCAGCGTTTAGCCGCTGCTGCGCAAGAGAGAGCCTCTGACCTCCGGGGAGGCCGAGCCACGCCACATGTCATGAGGGGAACGCGGGTCTCCATTCTCTGGCGTAGCCCGAGGCCCGGCGTCTCACATTCCTCCTCTGAACATTCCCCCACGTTCAGAGGGCAGCTCCACATTGTCCGCTCTCAGGTTTCTCATTACGGGAACTAGCTTGCAGATAAGGTTTCGCCCCCCGCTCACCTATCCAAGGCATCCACGTCCTTCCACTCGCGAGCTGAAGCGCGCGTGTGCTTGGTGACCTCAATGGCGGCGCAAACCACGCTTCGATGGGTGCGCCGTCTCCGTCCTTGTCACCACAGCGCAGCTTTCCGTGTTGATGAGCGAGAAGGCTCTGCTTTCTCATCAGCCTTCTTTTCACACTCGTTATTTTGTTTGCCACAAGATCATAAAACAACTTCAGGAAGGGCCGTTTGGAAGTCTGCAACCTGTTTTGAGTCTTTTTATCAGGTGTTTCAAAGAAAACTGAATTTTTCAACTGCACAAAAGTAGATGGTCAAGAAACAAATGCTCATGGAAACCGCTCTGCCCAGTCCTGCTTTTGAGCTCCCCTTCCTCAGTCCTCTTGTGACCAGCATTCAGAGGGGTATGAACAGTAACAAACGGGTCACGAAGACTTTTTGGGCACCTCTGGAGCGACCACGGAGCCCACGGCTAGACAAGCAGCTACTGAGAGCCAAGCGGCTTTCCCAGTTCGTTTGATCAGCTCTATCACCAGCGCGTTGCAAAGACCGGTTTCACAAGCATCTGTAGAGCTGCTGCAAGACAGCCCAGGGCATCTGTCTACCAGATTATGGCAAGAGACTGCAGTGACAGTGAGAGTGGGCTGGTGCTAACGCTGTCTGAGAACGCGAGCGTCGCGGTGCGGGATGGGAGCAGGCTCGGCAGCAGCAGCGGAACAGCTGCGGTTTGGGGCTGTTGCCTGCTACAGTTCACAAGAAACCCACAGGGATGAGCTGTTCGTGTTACACAAATACCAACGTACGCTTCCCTCACTGAAGGCCCTAAGGCACAACTATTGCGCTTTTTGAATAAATACAAACTAACAAAGCAAAGACAGAACTGGATTAGCTCAAAGATAAAGCTTGCTCCTTCTGCTTTCATGGGACCAGGTCACTGTCCTGGTCCCCAGCACAGTTTAAGATCAGTTTGAATCGCGCAGGTATCTGCTCTGGGTCCAGTTCTGTTCCAAATTGTTACTGCAAGACAGCACTGTAACATAACCTGCCCCTGAGAGTACAGGCAGAGCACAGTGGAGGGAGAAACACTTTTAAAGACCTTATGGAACAAGATGAGAATTCAAAGAACTCTAAAAAAAAAAAAATGAAATAAAAATTGGAAAGGGTACAAAAGATTGCACAACGTAGCTGGAAGGAGACAAAAGCGGAACAGTACACTTCAGGCAAAATCAAATATACACCACAGGATACCACAGCTCAGAAACAACTTGGGCAGAAAATGACTTGGAGATTATGGTGGACCACAAATTGAATAATTGAATACAGTCAAATATCACTTTGAGACATAAACACAACGCAGGGGAGGCCCCGGCTGGCGTTCCCTGTCCTGATTTGGATACACCAACTTGAGGACGAGGGAGGGAACTGGGAGCAGAGCAGGGGCTCAGCACGACACACGCCGTCCGGGTAGGGTGGGAGAAGGGGTCTGGGCTGGTCCTGCAGGCGGGATGGCGGGGGGGACAACAGGGTTTCCAGCGCCGCCGAGAATTGCCAGCGGGAACTCAGTCACCCGGTGTGTTCTTGATGGCGTGGAAGGGGGGAACAGGACGAGGAACGACATCTTAATGTGCTGGGGCGGCGATTTATCTGTAATGTTTG
>NW_009624440.1:314-536 GCF_000690535.1 Cariama cristata | reverse complement strand
GTGATGCCGCGCTGGCCACCCCACCCCACCGATGCAGTGGGAGCAGAGAGCTCGGCCCCGAAGCGAGGGGCGAGGGTTGGTTCTTGGGGCTGCAAGGGGGGGACCTGGCACTGCGGAGCTTCCCCCGCGACCTTCGACGGCTTTGGGGGCTTCCCCGGGGCAGAACGGCCCAGAGGGGGCTGGCAGCCCGGCTACCGGCCGAGGCGAAGGGCGCGGGGCGGG
>NW_009624440.1:0-283 GCF_000690535.1 Cariama cristata | reverse complement strand
AATCCAGGGTTTGGAAGGAGACCACAGGCACAGAGCCCAGCTCCGGCTCCGCACCGTTCAGCATTGGGACCCTGACGTTCAGTACTGGGACCCTCAGCTCACGCTTCCCGGCAGGATGCGCCCAGCACAGAGCAAACAGCTGGGATCCTTCATCCGCTTCGGATTTTGATGTCCAAGGACGCAAGCGAAAAGTGACCTTTGGGACTTTGCCTCAACGGCTGCTTTAAACGGAGAACGTGGCCTCCCACGGTCTGCTCGGGGACCAAACTCCTGTCTTTTTGCC
>NW_009624439.1:4670-41709 GCF_000690535.1 Cariama cristata | reverse complement strand
ACTTTATATATATATAAAAATCTTTATTTTTCTATATAGATATATGTATAGATCAGGTAAATATAGCCACAGTGAAATTCAGTTATACCTTTGTCTGACTGTCTACTTCCTATATGATTCCTGGGTTGAACCTCAGTAAGAATGTTTGCTCTTTGATGCACACAAAATATCATTCCAGCAGCGAGAGTGAAATCCTGCCCCTGTGGAACTCATGTGAATGACACCAAGTTTGTGTCTCAGAAAGCTTGTTTCATAGTAATTCCAAAGCCACTGGAGATAGATTGTTCAAGAAATTACATCAGGAGCCATTAAATCAGTATACCTGGGTATGAGTTCCGATAGTGACTCCCTATATATCTCAGCTCCTGAAGAAAATTTTTATCTTGGTTTCCTGTTTTACTTGCTCAACTGGTTTACTCTCTTACAACAAGTATATTGCATCTAAAAATTATCCACAATGCTTCAGCATTCAGCATCCTTTCAGTAATCTTTACAGTTATTTCAGTTTCTGGAGTCTAACAGCATTCAATTTTCATTAAACACCTTATCTAAGAATCTTATTTTCTATCTTATATTTCTGGAATTCAGGATGGTGCACAGCATCAAAGACCAAGAATAAAAATCCTTTATAATTTGTTCCCTGACCTGGGATATGATTAGCGCATCCAGGACACTGTGACGATGGAATATCAACAGAGGTAAGCTTTTAAATGAAAGGTGAATTGTTTCTGAACTCAGAGGAGTTCAAAAAAGATCCCTTGTTCAATAAGGCCACTACTACACAAGTTTAAGCAAGGACTCATGCATAAATTCAACCCATAAAAATGTAATTTTTACTTAGTACTTCTAGTACCTGAAGAATAGACATTCCTGCAGTCATGTTGATGAAAATATCTTGTTTATATGGCGTGCCTCTAAAGGTTGGGCTGTTGTCATTTTCATCTAGCAACAATATGTTGATTGGAGAGTGCACCTCATTGTAAGGTGACAAATGATCTCTAGCAGTGACCTTTAAAAATGACGCAGTAAAATTATTGCTTTGTTCAAATGCATGTTCTCTAAGTAGTAAGAAAGATGAATGACAATTACAAGCTGAGTAAACTGTATTCACTAGTGGTATTTCCCCTCCAGATAGCTCTAATGTGAAAGTCTGGATCTGATTCTTCAAATAACATGCCGATCCATATCAGAGTCAGCTTCTTGCCAGGACAGGTCAGATATCACCTGTTTGCCTCGGGTTGCTTTGGAAAGGAGTAGGTTTATTTTTAATACCTGTAGGTGAATAGATGTTATTCTCTCCCTATCCAACAGCGTGGAGTTCCTCACAGTTAAGATCCCAGTTTGACTTAGCTGGAAGGGACTGTCAGCTGAAGAGAGAATGAACGTTCCCTGGAAGCCTCCCTGCAAACGATAAAGATATCTGTTATTAAATAGGACAATCACTGAACTAGTCCCTTAGGATGTTTTCTTATTTTCCAGGTGAAGAGCATTTAATTTTCTGGTTTAATTTAGGTTACAGTTCCAAAAAAAAAAAAGGGAGAGGAGCAAACAACATGGAAGAAATATATCTTGCAGGCTGAGGGTGACTTGCAGCTGTATGTCCATTTTACACTTCTGCTCTTTCATATTTGGGACGTTATGCAAACCAGAGGAGTTTCAGAGACAGCCAAAATTTATTATTTGGTTGCAGTACTCTACACCTTAAAGAAGTGAAATTAAGTTCGTTTTGCTTAAAGCATCTTTAGGTAGTCAGAAAAAAAAACAAACCACAAACCTGTAGCACTATTCACTATATCTGTATAACGCAAATGCATTTTATATTATATTTCAGAAGTGCAGTATTTGAAGCAACCACAACAACATTGTCATTTTACCTCATCTTTGTCGATAGCTGTTACTTGAAGAACTTCCATCCCATTTGGGAAATTTTCTAGAATTGAGACATTGTAACTTGATTGTGACAATACTGGATGATTGTCATTCACATCTTCAATAGTAACCAGAACTACTGCATCAGCTGTTTTAAAAATATTGTCTTGCTGAGTTGCCTAGAAAACAGAGTTTGTAGCTGTAAATTCCATACTCTGGTAACAGTGAGCCATTCCAGCTTAACATAAGGACATGACATAACGAACTGCATATGTTCAATGAACGAAGTTGGTTTTTTTAGTTTGTGTTTTCAAAGGCAGGATGGAGCCTTGATACCAACTGGTGTTTAACATTACCATGAAAAATACTATTAGCAGCAGCATGGATTCACATACTATTTTATGAAATTGAGACTCAATATTAAGACACTGAACTCTAAAACAATCACTACCTGAATGTTCACAACAAGATACGGACATTCTTCTCTGTCAACTGCAGTCTTTAATTCCAACACTCCAGTGTCTGCATTGATTAAGAAGCTGTTGCTATAGGCTGGGGGTTTCACTGAAAAACAACAAATTGCAATGGGTTAATGAGAATGAACCAGAACAGTAAGTCTGATCTGTCCTTTTTATGACTGTTATCTTCTCAGTCATAGCAAAAATGAACAGATATACCAGATAAAAGGCTTTTTTTTTTTTTTTTTCAAACACTCTGTCCTCAAAATAATTCTTAGGAAATTCACTCACACTTCAAGGGTCTCAAATTAAGCATCTCATGAGCTTTTAGCAATTCTGTCAGGAGGAGGAGGAGAAGCTCCCGATAGAATTGATCTCTCTAGATGGTCTTGAACAGAAATTCTTTGATCAAATGGAAGCATCTAAACTGACTTACACTTCAAATCAGGAATTGTTTATTGGAGGGAGGTTAAGAACATCTCAACATTTTTAAAATAGTTGGATCCTACTCTTAACGACTGAAATTAAAGCAATTTAGCTCACGGAGCAGCACTGTAGTAAAGATGTGTGCAGTTAAGACATCTGACTGTACACTACAATTCCTTATCATTCTCTTCAGCAATACAGATATCAAATTACTGTGTGAGTGTCTAGAAGAAAATAAAGGCTCTTACCTAGTTTGATGCTGTAAACTACTTTTTCATTTATACCTCTGTCTCCATCTTTAGCCAATATCTCCTCCGGGAGAATAGCCAGAGGACCCAACTAGAAAACATACATTAACTTTATTAACTCAAAAAAACCCAACACATAAACCAAAAATTGATCATTAAGTCAGTCACAATTTTGATTAAAGAAACAAGAAACGTGTATTTAAACACTAGGATCCAGAAAAAAACTCTCTCTCTGCCACACACACTTTACAGAGGAAAATTATGACCAAAATACTTGATGGATACACTCTGAGAAACGTCAGACTATGAAGATGGAATTCATGTAAAGAACATTGGAATTCATGTAAAGAACAAAAGTCAGATGGAATTCATGTAAAGAACATTGAATATTTCAGTTCCCTTCCTCTCCTGGAAAACAACACACAAATCTACACTGCAGCCCTAATAAAATCAGTAATTTATTTAAAAGATAAAAATGTTTTAGAAGATCTAAAGTGATTCCTTTCAGACAATTAAAGATGAACTTTTAACAAAAGGGACACCAATGGTATAACACCAAAAGCATATGTGCTTTAAAATATGTTAACATGAAGGTAACGATAAAGAAATAGGGATAATAAAGAAGATAATGAACTATTTTACTGGATTACTCTGGTAATGCTATACTGTGATTTTATTTTGTCAAAAGATACGGAAGCCTGAGTTAAACAAATACATTCCACCCAGAAATTTCCACTGTATATGGGAAAAAAAAATTACAATAGAATATAAACTACAGTTTACCATTCAGATTCTTTCTTTGCTTACCTGATTGTAATGAAGCATGACGGAGTTACACTATTTAAAACTGAAACCAGGCAGCTAACTCCACGACTGAGGAGCAGTCAATTGCCCTTCCAAGTTTACAGTAAATGCTCTGTTATAACACCTGTTTAGTCCCTTTATTTTTCCTTTTCTTTTTTTCCTCCAAACACAAAAGAACCTGTTTTTGTAGCAGAAAGTTTTATGCTTCACATAATACACGGCCTGTTCACCTGTTTCTTAGAGGTCTACAGTTGATGACCTTACAATTCACCAGTTTGCACAAGACAAAGCAGCCGTCCATCTTAAGCTGCTCAATGACACAGAATCCTTGAAAGAAAAGCACTGAGGACTGGAATAACCTATTTACATTTGCAGCATTCAGTGAAACGCTTTTACCTGGTTTTCTCTGATTGTTCCATTATACACCGATTGACTGAAATAAGGGTTTAATGTATCATAATCTTGCACAGTAATTAGTAACGATGCAGTATCGCTGTTAGTTCCAACTCTTTCCTGCATCCCAAGAGAAGGAAGAAAATAAGAAACATTGTAATGAAAGAGCCATCTCTCAGTGGAAAATACAGCAGAATATTATTATATGTGCTTTGTAGTGTCTAAGCACTTTTAACCTGAGAACTCTCACCCTGTCAGATTTCTCCATTTTTAGAAATCCAGTTCTAGGAATAATAGTATCAAAAGGTAATTGTTCTTAGTTATTAATTTTATATCAGGCAGGTGTTACACAGTAGCACGTAAAATGTAGTAACAGTATCTTTGCTGAAGCTGTACTGTTTTGCTAGATACCACAATAAAGGTGGCAAAATTACTTCTTTTTAGTTCTAAAAGGAATCAAAGGCAAATATAGATTTAAATCTCAAAAAAGACACGCAAAAAGACTGCAAGTGGTAAGATGCAGCAAAAAAAAGGATAGATCCCCCATAATGAATAGGTGAATATGTGTTAGACTAGCAGAGAATAAATATGTACAATATACATAAAGAAATACACACAGAAAGAAACTTGGGCTGGTATTTGAGGGGAGACTTAAACAACAGCTCAAATATTAACAATGTGCTACTTTGTCTGCAGTATAAAACAGATGCAGACATAACTTTTGGCTCGGGAACTCCCCGAGTTGTAAATTTGTAGAAACTGGGATGTTATAACAAAGGAATTATCATTGTAGAACTATTGTGGTTCTTACGCTTCTTTTAATTTCTATCATACCTTTGCTTGGACTGTTAAATTGAAAAGGTTGATCTTGTTGTAATCCAATGTTTTATTCACCATGATGTTTCCATCTCCTTCCCTTATATAAAAGTAATCGGAGTTTGGACCCTATTAAATGATTGAATCACATATTTTACATGATTAACAGTGAAATACATTTTCTTTTCTCTTATCACCTTTATTATTGGACTATTCTTCAAAAAGGTCCAGAATCTAACACCACCACTGGAAAAGAAAATGCTGATCCTCTTCAACACATTCTATTCCGTCTCCCATCAGTGCCATTAGACTATCTGATTTATTTCATCCTATGGTCAATAACTAAAGCAGATCAGATGAATCTTCCCTTCACCAGCTATAAAAGCAGAAGAGACAGCAAGCTCAGATGTAAGGATCTCCACTGCAGATATCTAAAGTTAGTGGAAATAATCTTATTTCAGGTGGCTGACATATACACCTCAGCAGGACTGCAGATCAACAGCAAGTCAAATATGAACTTTAAAAAGAGGGGAAACTGTTTCACTCCTGCTTCTAAAAAGGACTGCTGAGTTCCTCAGCTGTAGCTGAAGAGTGCCACAGAACATTTTACAAATGTTAAGAAACAACATTCAGGGTTCACTGCATGCTAGGCTGATCCTGTGGTATAAGTTCTAATTTTATACGGTCTTTCTGATGATAGCTTTTTGCAGATTTGTAATCTTAACTGCACAGTGCAAGACTGTATACTCAGATCAGGTCCCAGGCTATATATACTGGTGGTCACAGTCTGACAAAGGGCACTCACCCAAAGACTGTAAGTAACGAGGCTCAACAAATGTGAAAAATCTTTATCCACAGCTTTCACTTTTATAACCGTGAAATTTATTGGAGATACCTAGAGGAAACAAAGATCAAATGCTCAGTCGCAAGCCCCTTTTTGGTATCCATCCTAACTTTGGGCAGGAAAGCTGTGCCACCTCCTTAGTGTGTGCAAATTGCTTCCCATTTCCATTTTAGGTTGGATAGCTGAATGTTTCTTCTTCCACCCATGCCTCTAGCTGTACATGCAGCCCAAGCCATTCTTTTCCACACCCATGGGAAACTGTAGAAAAGTCCCATAAGAGCGCATGTAATGATCTAGTATCAGTGTGGTCACATTAGAACCTCATAGGTTTGGCCCCAAAAAGTAATTTAAAAATATAATAAGGAAAAAATATTAACACTTGCCATAACTCACCTCCGATATTGAAGCATTATAATGAGTTTGTAGAAATTGTGGAGAATTGTCATTTATGTCTTCTAAGGCTAAGTCCCGCGCATTCTCTATCTCATCGATCTTTGTAAAGGAAGCGAAAGACACGTTAGAAATGACAGCGGTGAGGTAGGAGCATACTGCTAACATTTAACTTCATCGTATAAAAGGAGATCTTCAAAAACTGAAATGAGCAAGTTAGAGTAACATTTCTAATAACGGAGTAGAAAGTTTGTGAAAATATTTTAAAATTAACTTCTTAAAATTTACCTTAGGTCTCCTGTGAACAAAAAACACTCGTTCCAATTGGCACATTTAAACAAATATATCTTCTACAAGGTACTCTTAACTCCCTGCATCATATCTTTAAATGAAATAGTATTTCAGGAAATAATAATTTGCATTAAACTTAGACCAAAAAAATACAGTTGATAAAACATATCTTTTACTTACCATTCCAATCCTTTGGCAAACAACAGCATAGAAGAGATGGTCACTCTAGAAGTTAACAAACAAGCAAATAAATAATACAGTCTGTGAACTCCTAATATGATTGTCAAAGAATGTTTATGTCGTAATTATACAAAACAACTTCTGGTACTGGAATCCCCAGGTGTGCCATACCAAAACACACTGGTTATAATACATAGCAAAGTCATTACAGATTATTAATTGTAAAGTTTATTTGGCTGCCATTCATCTACTGCTAGTATCCACCCACCCAGATCCCACCATCTCTGTACCTGACTCTTCTCCCCTGATAGAAAATTGACAGAGAATAGGAGAATATGTGTAAGAAGCATATAAAGTGTTTTAACCTATTTGGGAAATATCCAAATGAGAAACGTGAATGTAAAAGTTGTAAGTACATTTTCATCAATTAGAAGTCTTGATTCTAACAGTGGCTTTTAAAACGTGTGGTTCAATTCTGTCAAATACAGTGCTACTCTGAAATAGTACTTGTATAAAAAAAAAAAAGCAAGCCTCTACTTCACAGAACTACACCATTTTCACATTCAGAGGCAACTTCAGTCAGGAAAAACATTAATATTGCTTGATAGATTCCTGGTAGTCCTACAAAGCCAGAATGGCCTAGGAAGAAGGATCTATCCTTTTGTGCATTAACCAAGAGAGGCCAATGGATCTATTCATGTGTGAAGTTAAGCACTTGCATAAATATTCATATGATTAAGGATTGCCTTCTACCAAATTATATCTGATCAATCTCACTTTGATGAAATAATTCATGTTCCTGAGAGATGAGTTTTAAGAAAAGTGACACCTATCATAACTGCGTATTTACAACTTTCATTACAAGTGACAATACATGATTAGGAAAGAACCTGTCTGACTGTCAGATGCCAGATAAGTTTGCAGTTATAGGAAACTGAAGTCATTTAACAGATATTACTGAAAGGCAGATACTGCAGTCTATGCTGCTGTTTCTGATGAGTCACTTTTTTTGAAATACCAACCTGTATTGCAAGAGAAAAAGCAATTAAAATTTATGTCTTAGTGCTACTTTTTTTTCACCTGTCAAGAAAAGCTTTATATTTAGGTTTTACACGCAATGAAAAGAATACCTCCATAGACTCAACGTCCAGCGGTTTACGAGTCCTCACTGTTGCATTATTAGATCCAGAATTATATACTAGTTCCACATATTCTAAGTGATCGGGGAACAGGTACTCTCTTAATTTCAAAGTTACATTGGGTGGGATATTTGTAATCCATTCTATATCACCTGTAAAAGAAAGTGTAACAAATTAGATTGCTTTACGGAAAAGAAATCCATAGGTTCATTTCGTATGTATTGACAACTAGATCACTGGCTACCTTTGGTTACATTTTACATTGTTTTGGAATTTTCAGCTAAACGATGAGATCTGTTAAAGTGCCCTTAAGTACTCTGCACAAATATATTGATATGTTTTTAAAACCACACAAACCCACTTTTCCCAGTATATTTCCACCCTGTAACAACACATCTGGCATTAAAAAACTTGGCATAATTTACACCTAAATTTCCACCATTTTCTGGAAATAGCTTTATGCTGCAAAACTTCTTTCACGTTTAGCGTGAAAATGTAATCAAAGTCAGGGACCATAATAAAAATCAGCGAGAGGCCACTCAGGGCTGCATGGGACAAGTTTCAGCATTTTCCAAACACAAGGGCATTTCATATCTCTTAGTTGAAGCAGGTAGAATCCGGTGTGAATCTGGATTTAGGTTTGTGGTTGTTTAAATTTTGATTTTAGTACACAATGGTAAGCGTGTGGCCCCTCCTTTAATCTGTTCCTATATCTACAAAACACTGAAATACACAACAAGGCAACCTTTGAATCAATTTGAACGTGATTTTCTGCAATCATGCATTTAGGAACTATTGTCTTGAAAATATGAAAACTTGTTATTAGTAATTATCAGGATTCATATTAGACTCATTATCATTTCAGTAGTGATTGTATTACTTGCTTAGTTAAACACCACATCTGTGTTTGAACATGCATTTGAAATGTATCCTTTTAAACCATCCAGTGCGGTGCTACTGGCAATTTTATTAAATAGATTAAAGTTACCTTACTTTATAAAGACATTTGTGTTTATGAAACAATACCTATCTTCTCAGGGAACGTATTATCTGGATTGCAAACCCATAATCCCCCCTCTCCTCCAAAATCTTTCCTGAACATCCCAAATATTTTCCACGATCTTCAGGAAATGCGCTAGCAGTGTTTCTTTCTTACTCCATCATTTTTGTACTCCGCCACTACTAATTTAGGCTAATAAACCCTTTCTGTAACAGTCCCATCTCTAATCTCCATGTACAGACTTGTGGTCTTGGTCTCTAAAGGAAGGGAACCTTGTCTTCTTCTAACAGCAGGGAGTGTCTGGAATGCTGTCAGCTACCAGCCCAAAGATACCGGGCTATAATTGCGTGTTAAGGAGAAAGTCCAGTCAGATGGCAGTAAGCACAGAACAACTGGGCTGTGTCTCAGGGGCACCGTGTTGTGTGGGATCACAGTATCGTGTGCAGTGTTGAAACTGTTGGAAAAAAACATTGTGGGAAAACAAAATCTATCTTTGTCTGCCGATATCCTGTCTAATCCTCCATCCAGAGTTGCATACATTCAGACAAGAAGTATCAAGCAGCTGCCTAGGAAAGAGTATTTCGTCTAGCGAAGAGAGCCTAACAAAAAGGAAGCACTTGGAGAAATTGAAGCTGGTTGTCCCTCTTGCTTATTCATTACAGATACGTCAGCAGGTACACTCATACATATGACACACACAAATGGTCAGACTTCTTGATAGCTGCTTAAACATTAAACGGAGAGGAATCAGGGTGAAAGGCAATTCTTTTCCTTTCTATCTTCATGCAAGAGTCAGAGACGGCAACTATGCTCTTACAGCTTTGAAAAGAGATGTTTGAACAGCAACTGGAAAAAACCACTGGTCCGTATCATGCTAGTTTTCTGTATTTTGCTGAAAGCCAGAAGCAATGAAGATTGCCTGTGGACAGTCAGCATGGGCCTGGTGCATGCGGCCATGAGATCCTAAAGCTTATAACGTATCCTGAAGGGAACGCTTTGCCTATAACCTAATGCTTTGCCTTGTGGGATCACTGCGTATCTTTTAGGCAAGTGAAATCCTGACTGTGAGGCTGCCTCTAACAGACAGCGTAGTCACAAACAACAGCCCTATCCTTTAGCTAACAACAGTAACCTCTCTGGTTAGTGGTGGAAGGAAAGGAGGATGGAGTTATCCTCTGTACTGCTTTTGCAATGTAAATACCCCCGCCCTCCCCTCCCAAAAAATAAAATACTGTCTACTCCTCTTCTGCACTGTATTCTCTTGCAGTCACTGCACTTCCCTCAGTGTGGGATTTTGTCTCCAAGGCACAGTCAAGCTTTGCCAGCTAGGTTAAGGAAGCATAGAAAATGTGGGGATAAATTAAAGTTAAGCCTGTCAGGTTGCACAAATTAAACAGTCATCAGAATAATACAGCGTGTGCTACACTAACAAAGAAAACTAGAACAGAAAACACAAATATATCGAGTGGCCAGCATCGATCCTGTAATTCCGTTTACTGCAAGCCTGCTTGTTTCTCTGCACCCCATCTGCTCTTCCTACTGACCCCACAAAACAAAAAATTGGCTTTCAGAGAGGCTCCAGTCTGAAGCAGAGCAGGGCTGCGGTGGCAGTAATTCCTTCTGATGTAGGAGGAAAAGAAGAGATCAGCTCTTTGCGGGCTGACTGGACAAGGTGAACTGTAAACATCAGTTTTCCTGTACTTGTTTTGGCTTTTATATTTATTTATTCTACTAAGCAGTGTGCCACATAGGTAGCTGCTGCATCCAGCCATGAAGACTACTGTAAATCAATTAATAATACAGATTCATTATAAAATACACCACGTGAAGCATTAAAGCATTATGCACGTTAGGGAGCAAATCAGACAGTTCTAGGATAGAGTCATGATTTTACCTGTGTGTTCATCGAAAAAGCCTGACAGCATGAGTATGTTGGGTGTTACATCACAATTTATACTTGTGGTTTCTAAAAAGAAAAGGAGAAGTCAGGTACAAATGACACAGAGGGACTATTTCCAGAAATAGCACGAGGTAAAAAAGCTTATGCTATATAAAACCAGATGCACACACTACTTCAAATTAAGCTGAAAGACATTTATCATGGTGGCACCTTGACATAATTTTCAGGGTTTAAGACAATACAACAGTACATGGAGTAGGTAAACACTGCTGTCTTGGACCCAGTCTATCCTTGCCCCCAAAATTCTACAATGAAGGACTTCACAACTTAAAAAGCAGCTATCAAAAAGGATGTGAAAATGTCTAGCTACAAAATTGTCCTTCCTTTGTACCCTGACAGGACTGAAACGCAGGTTTTATTGCCTGACAGTAACGAATCACAGTTCATTTTTTTTTTCTGCTGAAACATCTGTGGAAATCATAAATGAAACTACTTTTGTACCCTGCCCTTGCAAATGTTTTCTGCTCCCAAGAAAACTGTAAACACAAAGCTATTCACCCCTGAAACGTTAGCAAGAATACAAGGGTTTAGGCTAAAGGCACACTGACAGACTTACCCGAAATTTATTCTCCTTAAATTTCTATAAAAGTTGGCACTTTTGAAGTATGTTTTTTTTTCCCAAGAAGTGGCTTTCCTAAGTGGTTTGTTGTACCTCAGTGACTTCTCTCTACATTTTCTCTGGGTGATAAAAAGTGACAGCCTTTTTTTCTAGATCTGCAAACTATACACACAGAAATCCAGAAATCCACCAGATTTTTTCCTTCTTCCCTGACCAGAATTACTCAGCAAAGCTGCTGTAGTGCAATCTATGCACTTATGGATATCCATGCAACTTTTGTGGTCTTACGTGGGTTTGCACCGATGCTAACAGTGTCCGCACTCTTCTCCTTGCCACCCTTTACCGTATATTCAGAGCGATAGTTGGTAAAAGAAGTGGTGGGCTATTTTTGCCTGGCTAAGCAGATGCCTTCATATTTGTACCACTCCATAGGATCTCATTTATAAGTGAGCAGTGGACAGATTTCTATGCAAGTAACTGAACAAAACCCTAGTGAATACTACAGTCAGCAGCTGCTGGTTATGGGTCCAATTCACTCCCTCCATCTCTGAGTATTTGAAATTCTACTTTGGAAAGCAGGGCTCTGGACTACTAAAAAAAGAGATCATAAAACTGGAAGTTTCAAAGTGGCTGGAATGTTACATCACAGTTGAATAAAGGAAATTCAATAATTAAATAAAAACTCTTCTTGTTTTTTTTTCCCCAAAGAAAAAATTTCCTTCACCCATTCCTGGTGATCCTCTGGAACCATCAGAAACAAAGGAAAGACACAAAGTTTAGGCACGCAGACACTGTTTCTACTCCCAGATTCAGCTAATGGATGGCACAGTTTTCACTTTCTGGAAGACCTCTCCTCAATACACCAAAGTGAACTTTTAATGTTATCGCTACAGCAAATACTAGATGTAAAAAATGGTAACTACTCCAATCTAATTTAGCAGAATTACAGCAGCAAGGAATTCAACTGATCCCAACTTCAAAACTACATATCCTCAGACTCAACTTCAGCCGAGGTATTTTATTTAATGTCTGCTGCAGATATAAAATAACCAAACCCCAAAAAAGTTCAGAGAGAACTTGTAAAAACCCACTGTACATACAAGAGCAGCAGTTTTCAACTTGTGATCACCGAGCCCCTGAAAGTCCACAGACCACTTCCATGGGCACGAAGAAGATCGCTTGTTTAGCTGTTGTTATTTTATCAGTCAACGGATCAATGTATTTCAAACTTCTAGGATTGTGATTTGTACGAATTCAGTAAATTTAATTTTGTTCAATTTCATTAAAAGCAGGAACAGACTCATCAGCATTTATAAAAATAACACTACTTACTTTGTGCATCGAGACAGATGAACGAAACCCAACCGATCAAAGCAAAAACCAGCGATCTAGAAAGCGCCATGAGCACTGTAGAAAAAATATCCTACTGAAGGCAAAACCAGATGGTTGTTTCTCATATACAATACTTGTAAAGAATCATTTCATTTGCCATATCATAAGCTAGTTGTTATCTTGACAAATGCTTCAGTAAGAACAAGGCAAAAGACTGGTATAAGCCTTTGAGAGCAATCCACAAACTATACAACATGCTTATCATTTTCAGCTTGAGAGATCAAAGTCCCTTTTGGGCAATAAAAATAAACCAACAGGGAAATATCACTTTTTGTGTTACAGCACAAATAACAGTCTATTTTTATTTTAACATTCAACATAGAGATGAGAATACACAAATTAGCAAGATATCCTCACCAATATGAAAGAAACCTACCTATTCCCTGGGAAAGAAAACTAAATGGAGTGGCAAAAGGCAAAGGGACCAACATTGCCCCTGTTGATCTCATAACTCTGTTCCACCAGGAACAAGTACAGAATTCCTGTTCTGAAAACAGTAGTTACTATTTGATGCGATGAAAGCAGACACCTCTGAAGTGTGCCTAGTGTTTTACAGATAGTATACACTGAAAATAGGTTTAGCAGGCAGTTAAAACAGTTTACTTCAACGAAGGTTCCTCAAAAAAAAATAATGCTAAAATCTTGCGGAGAACATTCAAAGACTACAGATGATACAGCTAATAATGCAGTTTGTTTCAATCATTTGGACTTAAATATACCTTTAACTCAAAGGAGCAACTGATTATGCAGTAAGGAAACTGCTGTCAGATCAAGATCTTTTCATGTTTATGCTAGCATGTTTTGTCACCATGGTTACTAAAGTAATTACTATAGTTTGAATGAAAATGCAAAATATAATAAAATTGGATATAACAACTAAAAATAAAATTATCATTGTGCTTTCCTAGCCCTAAATAATTGAAATGGAAATGTGGGAGCAATGCAAGCAGAAGCGATTAAAAAAAAATACTAAAAGAAGTTCAATCATGGGCACCATCTCTTTTGAACAAAGGCCACATCCAGCCATGATTATGCATTCAGTGGCTTTAGTAATAATGCCAATCTCCGTCAGTTATTTTTCCTCCCCTGCTCGATTGTTCCCTGTGTCCATGATGACTGGGCCTTAGCAAGTTTATGTGGCAAAATACAGAAGACAGATCTCTACACAAAATACCTCCTGGGAAGAAGAAAAAAAAGAGACATTTCCTGATCTTGTTCACTCAACAGCATCACACACCTTTGTGCTATCACAGTCAGGCCAGAGGCTATATAAGCTGATATTTGTACCAAAAAGTTCTTCTAGCACCAATCCCCTTGACCACTGGAAATATTTATGTGCTGGAATCTTAATCCACTAATGAAGATCTATATTCCAAATCACAGTGAAGGTAAAGCAGTTTTAACATTTTCTGGGACCTCCGTGAGCAAGAGGCATCCCAGGGAGCTGGAAGCTCAGTGATGAGAAGTGGTATGAGATCTTAGGGGATAAAACTCCAGAAAGATCTCCCTCATTATCTATGGGGAAGCAGCTTAGAAGCTGAAGGAGGTAGGCCACTAGTGTACACAAACCCAGTGCAAAACCAAATCTAAGTTAAAGGTCACCTACAGGCAGGTGTAGAATGAAAACTGCTGCTTGGATGCAGCACAACGCTGTTATCCACTCTTTATAAGCTGCTGTTTAGCTGGGAGGGTCCTAGTCCAAGACTGCCATACAGGATTCTTCCTTCCTGCTTGGTTGTTGTTCTCAGGGATCAGCACTCCAAGCCCAGACAAAGAGAAGCATCATAACAGTCTCAGCCGTTGTCACCTGTGTCCCATAATGGAATCAGGCCCAGAGCAAAGTTCAGATGAAGCTCATTTGTTTTCTATACTTAGCACGCAGGGCAAGAGGAGTATGGAGATGTGCATTTAAGTGAGATGATTTATAACACCAAATAAGCTATAGAACAGGCAGGAATACAACCCAGCAAGGGTGGGGGTGCTAGAATCAGGAACTTTTTCAACTGACATTGCACACCATTAACCAGAATATATCAGCCCAACAACCAGCTGTGTCACTGAGGACAGTGTTGCTTGCTGAGCACACAGGGCACAACAATGGAAAATGGCAGGACACACACTTCTCCCACGCCAGACTGAGAAGCGACAGGCGTCTACTAAGGGCTGTGCAGGATTGCAGAGTCCTCTCCAAACTGAGGATTCTGCCCACTTGCAACAGCAGCAGCACCTATCAAATTAGTATTGAAAGCCCTTGTGATTCCCAAAGTAGAGGGGCTCACGCAGTCCTATGCAACTTTCTGTCAGTTGCTCCAGCCTTCAGACTGGCTGATGGCTCCATCAACCTCCACCATCATGATGCTGAAAGACAGGACGAGACATTAACCTCGGGGACACAGCCATTCTGTGCTGTCACTTGGCCTCAAGCCTGGAAAAGCCTTTGGCTAGTTTTATTTATAGATATAGCCAATAGGGAATTCAACAATAAATCTATTCCTGTAGTAAGATAAATTGAACATGAGTGCAGTTGTCTTTACTTCCTAATTATTAAGAAATAGAGAAAAAAAACCCCTCATAACACAGTGGTACAGTTCATACAGATTAGATTTCACCAAGAACAGCTGCAGGAGGAATGTCTTCAGTATACATCTATGTATACTGCTCTCTTCGATGTTAATGATAACCTAAGGCTTAACATTTGCCTAGAGTGGAGAGGAAGGTGCCTAAACAGAAGCAGGGAACTTCATGTAATGGCTCAAGCAAGCATCTGATGCACAGGCACGGTTTGCCACCACAATACGGTATGTCCATACACTCATCAAGAACAGGAAACAACATTTTGAAAAAAATCGATTCCTTTCCGGCAAAGAGAAGTGTCCTCGCAGTCACCTCAAATATGCCCATGCTATTCATAGTTTTATGTTTACAGACTGCGGCAACCATATGTCCGCAATTCTCCAAACATGTCATCATCTTCTCTTGGAGCCATTACTGAATTTAAAATTCGGGCCCCTTCTCCAAGATTTCTGGACATCAAGCAAACAGGCACAACTCCACAGTGCAGCAAGTTAGTTTAAACACACAAGTGACAGTAGGACGTACACCGTAGCCTTCCCAGTACACCAACTGCACTTATACAGGACATCCATATACCAATTTCTAAAAACAGAATCATGGAAACTAATCCCATTCATAGATGTAACACACTGTTTAAACAGTATGATCAGCACTGTGGCAGTGGAAGGCAAAGTTAAACATGTTTTTAACACAGCTTAGGTTGACATTTTGCATACTTGGGTCACTTGTAGGGCAGCTCACTCATGAACTTTTAATCCAGCTTCAAAACTCAATGCCGATAAAAATTCTTTTAAGTTCCCCTAGATTTGGAGTAGCTCTGCATTCAATGATATCCTGTTCTTGACAGATAAAAAGCTGCACCATGATGCTGCAATTTAATCACAAATACACATGCATGATCGAGACCATCAAACAACATCTATGCACTTACTTAGTTCTTACAAGTATCTATAAAAAAACTCACACACTTCTTAAATTAATAACATTTATTTCCATTAAACAAAAACAAATTTTCAAAATTAACACAAGATAAAAATTCAAGGTGGTTGGCAAAAAAAGAGAGACTGCACATCATGTGTGTTATTATATGCTCAAAAATATTTTTGAATAAAACAATATCGGCACATAGAACTGGCACCTTCCCACAGAAGAAAACCAGCAGAATTTTCCCTTCTAGGCAGTAGATCTATGAAAACTAAACACACATACATGCAGCCTGCAATTTTCATAGCAAAGTTTACCATGGGAATTTGGAACAATCCTCTATCAGAAGTCACAAAATTGTGGCAAAACACTTATTCTACTGCATTTTCACACCCGGTGGATTTTATAATACTTTCTCTTTCAATAAACAACAATCAGTTTTCCAACGTTTACTATAAGTGCTTAAAACTGCATTACTACTTGCAAACAGGCCTGAGGCATTAATAAAGCCTTATGTATTTGATACAGATTAAAGCACTCTAGCAAAGTTACCACTCCTGCCCGAAATCAAAGCCATTGAAATCCAGTTTTGCCTGTTGGTTTCATTGGGCTCTGAATTTGCTATAGCATTGGACAAAACGCCAATAAACAACATTCATTTTTGTTTCAATAAAAATCTTCCACCTTGAAAGCAGCATTTTCAAGTATTGCTATGCTAGCCTTCTAATGCCTACTGAAAATCCTCAAGAAACAAGACAAACAAAAAAAGCCTGAATGGAGAGAAGAGTGCATTTAAACAACCATCTCCTTCTCCTTACCCCATCCCACCCTCCCATCCAGGATCTTGCTGACTTAAATCCAAACTCACAATTTATTGTACAGCTGTGGCCTGGAATAAGCTTTCCCTGAGTGCTCTTTCCACCTGTTTCAAAAAGTCAGAATGTGTTTACTTGAATTCAGCCATTATTATTGCCATTATTGCCATTTTCTTTGCTAAAATGCAACATATTTTCTAGGCAAGTTACTTCATTTTGGTAAACCCTGGATTTTACATGTAGACAAACTTGTATTCTATTGCTCCAAATACAGACCTTGAAAGTGCATCTGACTTCTAAACAGTATTATTCAGGTGGGCTTCAGAAAGTAACTAGACCCAAAAGATCCACATGCACAAATCTTCATAATGATACATCTCTGTTGAAAGATGCAGAATTAATAGCATAACTGCTCGGAAATTTAGTGGCATAGCGTGATTAAGAGAGAGAACTGCTTTGCATCCTAAGGTCTAGATATTAGAAGGGAACAAAACTCTATTGTGCAAGAGGAGCCAGATATGGAATGGGAACAAGTATTAATTTCACATACAAGTAAAGCAAGCGTTTCATGTGCAAGATGCAATACTGCATCATCAGGGCATTTATATAATCTTTGGAGGTCTAGTCTCTACCTGTTACCCACCTTCACACAAGTAGAAGTTGTGTGATATACAGAAGGAAGCCTCAGAACCGCATTAAAATTTTGCTTAAACTAGTCTAAGTCACACGTATTGTCACGGACTGTAAATGCAAATCCCCAGAGGACTGACCTAAAATGTACCATCGAATACTACACGGTATAAATACACTAGGCGACTTGTGTTAATGCTGCTGACAGTATTCACAATTCAGAAGTCTTGCTTTTTCCTTTTCAGTATTTCTAGCATACTAAAAGGCATATTTATGTCTTCCTCCATAAATAAAGTTAGTCTGATATTTTAACTTTGTAGATTTATAAAATATTTTCTATGCAACTTAACACAATAGCCTAAAAAAAGCAATTAAATTTAAATTTAAGAAATAGTATATTTACAATTAAAATAAGTACAGACCTTATTGGATTTGCATTCCTTTATCGCACAAAATAATTTACAAAGCTTAAAGTAATAAATAAGTCACTGAAAAGCTTTCAGAGATGTGCATTCTCCATACGTAAGACTGCAGTACAGTTTCAGGAAGCAGTAATGAATTCTGGCTAACGTTTTTTCATGAGTTTTTATGTTGGACGGCCTTGACCAAAACGGGATTTTGACCTGGATTAAGAACACATAAGAAACATATGTACATTATTACTGCTAGAATTTTAAGTGATGTCCAGTCAGCTCTAGTAGAGTATTTGTTTGAAATTACTTTCATGTTAAAATGTCTTCTGAGACAAGGGCGGGGGGAGGGGGGGCGGTGGGGAGCGGGAATCTCACTCAAAATCCATTATTGAGAAAGTTGCCTTTCTGCCAGGATACCTGTACCCACAAACTACATATTCATACAAAGGTACACAGCTGAAAGAACCGTGATGTCAAATATCTTCTTTTGAAATCACTAATTCTACAGAAAGTCAGTCACGTGCATTTTTTGACAGAAATAAGACCTGTGAGAAATTCCTCTGACAACGTGCTTAAAGCTTCCAGCCCATCCCTTAAAAGTCAGCCAGCAACTCCACTATAAGCTTCAGCTCAAGAGGCTCACCTGCTGGCCAAATTATGACCACTTCTACAGTGAGCCAGCTTCTCAGTTCATTCTTGTTTTATCCACTTAAGGTGTAGAAGACCAATATGCAGTAACGTAGGTTTTTGGTGTCGGGGAGGGGGGTGTGGGGTGTGTGTGTGTGTGTTTGGTTTTGTTTTTGGAAAGAGGCCAAAGAATAGGCTAAAGAATCTTAACTAACACTTTTCCAGTTATTTATAATTTCAAAAAAAATTATATTGGAGCAGTAGTCAACCTTCTAACGTAGAAGCTATAAAGCAGTTCTTCCAGCATGGGTACAAGAGTTTCATTCTCTTAGCTCTAGCTTTATTTGACAAAGGAAGCTTTCACACCATATACAGTTAACCTGCTGGAAGGGATGCTGATTCAAATAAGTGTATGAAACGAGGCATGGTTTTCGTTGAACACCCACCACCCCCCGTCTGAAATCCATGTACTGCTTTTTTCCTTTTATTTAAAAATCTTACCTGACATTCTTCTCAGCATTGTTTTGTCGTGCACTGACCTGCGCTGAGGCTTTTATCTGAGCTTCAAGTCTAGAATAAATGCCTCCTGCGTACTGGAATCCAGAAGAAAAAAACAAAAGCAAAACAAAACAAAAATATCAAGTTTTTGACATTATTCCAATTTAATCAGTGACTTTTCATAAAAATCACTAATATTCAGCAGAACCTACGGTATACTTTGTTTCATTATCACAACCTAGTACTGAAACCTTTTAAACCCATTCTATTTTCCATGCCCAGTTTTTAAAGGCAGTAAACTTTAAATATTACTTTAAACTATTTTCCCCAAAAAATCATGCTTGGAACAAAATGAAGATTGATAAAATGCAGTTCTTTAGCTTAAGCATTGAACAGATGCTTTTTTCATTTGTGTTACATATTTTTGTTAGCCAAGGCTCACTTCAATTCTGTAAACACTACATTGTGAGGGGACAAATCTTACTTCTTTGCTGTCTTTTGACTTGACTCGATCAAGGTCTCCCAGTCTCATTTTTATTAAGTGCCCTGTAATCTCAGACATTCTTCTCTGATCTGTCAGAAATGAGAAAGAATACTTAGAATAGAGGTTTTCCTTGCTACTGATTACAAAGAGAGAAGAATTAGATGCACACTTCAGTGATACTGTATTTGTAAAATTAGCTTTCTTTTCAGCTCATACAAAAATCTTGAGCAACCAAGATCCTACATCCTGACACATAATGTAGCTTCAGCAGTGTTCTTGGCAGATACCAGAATCAGCCTGAGGCATTACATTGAGATCAAAAAAATCTATGGGAATGGTTTTGAGGCAGAGGTTTTCAAAACAGCAAAAATGCACAGGAGTCTCAGGAGATATTAAGAAAGGTGGAACAAACTAATAGAATTCTGAATATTTTTAGTCAGAAAGACTGGGAAAAGACATAGAAGTGAACATTTATCTCTGTTCATCTGCACAGACAACAAATGGCACAGGGATGCAGGAAAAATTATTTGCATACTTATATAGTCAACAAATGACACAACTATCCTCTCCGTAGGTTGTGTGCTGAAATTCCAAATAAAGAACAGAAACCACGCTAACATATACTCATAATGCATTTTTTCTTTTTCTCCTGCAAACTTTGAGCTCCTTTGTAATATTTTCCAAGACAGTAGGCCCAATGGTGCCCATTTATTTTTCAATCTAGACTACAATGCATAGTTTTATATGGTGAATTTTCTTTCAATTTTCCTACCACAACCATTTTTTCTCCTGTAGAATAGCTGAGATTGCTAATAAATGCCAATCAAATCCTAAAGTAACATTTTCAAAAGGAGTTCTTAGATGTACGAATACCTTTGTACAGGTTGCAAGAGTCTGAGATTACTGTGTGGTTTGGATACAGCTGATTACTAATGATTAGTCTCATTGAAATCTGTTCTTTTCCAAGTGAGGAGCAACTACAAAAAAAACCCCACCCAAAACCTCATTGCTATATATGAGATTAAATTCAACTTCAAGGTTTCTAAGTAGCTACATTTTAAGAAAATTAGCCATTTCTTATATGAAAAAATAACTGTCTTTGCATAATATTAACTTTATGAAAGCTAAACTCATGCAAGAACAGACCATCTTCTCTTTGGGCATCTTGGTTGAATCTCAGTGACCTTGAGGCATCCCATTTGTTCTGCTGCATACTCACACTGGTTAGAAAAGACAGACGCACACCACGTTATCAGTAACATTTACAAAAAGGGATATACTAGAATATGTTCTCAAGGACTTCGAAGATGACTTACACGAATGGAGATGCATCTCGGGAACTTGACTATCAAAGAAAGAAAAACACATTAAGTACGGTTTAAGATCAAGTCCAAAACTTAAGAGAATCCCTCATTATCCAATCCAACCAGAGAGGCTGACTTCACAGCTATAATTTTACCTTATCAGACGGCTTCTCCTTTTTCTGAATACTAGGTGAAGAAATCACTTTCTTTGGGTGCTTGTAGGATTTCTTTAATTTCTCCTTTCTCCCTGCTAATTGAAGAAATACCTATTCATACCATCACAGATACTTGTAATTTCTCAACTACACAGCTACAGAAGAATTTTTTCCCCTCTGTTCCTTTACAAACAGAGTAAACAAACAGGATATTTTCCTTTTGTTACTGTTGCAGGCATGCTAATACACACAGATTACTCAAATGCTTTTCTATGAGAAGTGCACAGGATCTCAAGTACGTATTTAAAATGCAGAGTGGTTACACATAACAGCACAATTTTTCTGTTGTAAAGTTAAAACTAAGTGCAGATACAAGCTACATCTTTCACCATATTCAATCTTCAATCAACAAATTCTGAATGATATCAGACCAAACAAGTTTGAATTTAAACTACAAAATTTTTCAGGTTTTTTTTTTTTCCCCCCAAAGTGGTACACTCCAATCCCTTTGAGTCAAGACAAAAAGAACAAAGAACTGCCTGTGTTCAAATGACTCATGAATAGGATGGAAAGGAGGAGCTGCTTTTTGGCTTTCCATGTTCCTAAATCCCTTACCATATTAAAAAAAAACCCCAAACCAAACACCCCTCCCCCCCAACAAAACCAACAAAAATCTCTTAGATCACACAGAGCTCATCTTCAATGCAGACACAATTCTAGCCACATTCACCAGTAATTCCGCTATGTAACCAGAAGAATATTCTGCGAAAAATGCATGCAAAAATATAGTTGTGTAGCTACCGCTTTTTCTTCTGACATTCATCTATGCAAAACTTCCTAAAAGTCATTTGATAATGTTTCCTGCAAAATATGCCCTTGATCAATGCTGAGGACATCTCAGATGTGAACAGCTGTAGCTTTCCTCATTTGCCAGTGATTTTTGATGGCACTGAGGAGTAGGGTAATTTTTATCTAAACACAAACTAGAAATAAAATTCAAGTAACATTAGTTTTTATTTTAAAAACGTCTGATGTTTGAAATTTGCTTACAGAACAATTCTGCTGCCTCGAATCCCTATCTCTAAATTCCAGGGAGGATGACTGTAGAGACTTGTTGTACCTGGTTTCCTGCATACTTCTTCTTCATCTCCCACTTCATCCTCAGTGACCTCTGAGCCAGTGGTATACTCCTCTTCTTCAGATAACAATGACTGCTGTTTCTATTTAAAAGGAGGAGAGTGCCACAGATTATAAGTGAGGCTTGATTCCTATTAAATGAGACATTAAATCTATCTTGAAGGAGCTGACTTCCAATGTAGATCCATATCTTCGTAACGTAACTCTGTGCACAGTTAAGTCTAAGAATGCGATTCCCAAATGTTGAGAAAGTAATTTCAAATCTTTGCTTAGAACGTTTTGATAAATATATTTATTTATGTTTCTTCCAAGTGGTCAAACATTGGAAGAGGTTGCCCAGAGAGGCTGTAGAATCTTTGTCTTCAGAGATACTCAAGATTTGACTAGATATGACCCTGAGCAAAGCAATATAGCTTCCAAGTCAAATCTAACTTTGAAGTTGGCCCTGCCTTGAGAGGTGGAGGAAATACATAATGTGATCACCAGAGATCTCTTCCAACCTGTATTATTGTATGATTCAGTGTTTAATACCCAATGTATCACTGGCTATACTATTTTTCTAATGAATAAGAAAATTTATGTTATGGTAGCAAATGTCTGAGCTAGCCACGTAATCATAGACTACAGGAAACTACAACTTTAAGAATGGTTCTATTGAGGCTTGCTGATCTTGCAAACTGCCTGAAATTGCTGAGATACTCAGTAATTAAATACCACAAAGCATCTATATCGCAGTGCACTACAAATACACACAGATTATGTACACCAGAGCTATCTGCATTAATAATTTATTGCAAGTTGGTCTGGAATATCTGGTTGGCTTTTTTTGTGAACTCAGCCCAATACCTAAATTTTTTTTCCTTTTATCTCTTGTACATCATCATGACCTACGGGCTCCAATATCACAACAGATGGGGTCACAGTGAATAGTTCCTAACTGATCAGCACAGAATAATGAAAATATTAAAGAATGTGATGTTTGCATTGCTTAAATATACACATGTATCTTCTAAAGTAACTGATAATGAGCGCCTAGTAACATCCATGAGAAATGATGAAGCTTAACATGGACTGCAAGTTCAAAAACTTTACGAATCACGTTTTTGCAAGAATACTGTTACTATAGGACATTAGGAACACCAGACTGTGAAAAAAATCCTCAAAACTGACAGAGGTAAGCAGCTGCTCTCTAGCATTTACATACAAAAATAGTAAATCATGTGACACCCTGTGCTACTGGAAGAATGATTCCCCATTCTCTGCATTTGGCTAGGCCCTCAACTCTGATAAAAGCTTTTTGCAATGAAGCAGCAGCATAAAGAAGACATGACGCATCGCAGACAAGCCATCAGAGAGACAGACACTCAAAAACTCTGGGTTTAACGATATACATTTCTGTCAGACTAACGAATCATTAAGAACTTATGCATGCAGTGCTGGTCTATTGTTTGTTGTCATTTATAAAAACATTTAAAAGGAATTTATTCTGGCCAAAGTAGTACTTCACACATGCTTTATACTTTCTTGAAAAAACGGTTGCTATATTGCAACCTCTAAATTAAAGCAAAAGAAAATACATTTTCTGCCAAATTAATTAGAAAATAAGGCAAAAATCAAAGCTAGTTCTATGCCTGTGCAGAAGAGCAAATATTTAAAATGAACAAAATATTTTACTAACCAGTTGCAAAGTCCAGTTCTTCAGAGAAAGAAACTGTAGTCACAGAAAGAAAGGCATACAAGTTAAAGAACTTAATAATAATTAGAATTAAAAAAAAGTGAATGGAATTCTAAAAATAGAAGTGGTATATTATAGCACAGCAATCTACACTGGTAACTCCTAGAAGGCCTGCTCCCATCTTTAACTATAAATTTTGGTGGAATGACTAACCTCAAACAAGTTGTAAATCACTGACTGATTAAATACAGTGAATTCAAAGTCATGTTTTAATGTGCCTAACCTTAGCACTAAAAATATTTACAGCTGATTTTAATCAAAAAAGCAGTCCAGGACAGGGCGGGCAGTTATGTACCAGATTGTTAAGGAGTTTAATAGCCTCCCGCATCTATTGCAGGAGAGCTTCTGATACTCTGTTTGAAATTCTTATGGAATCAGCAGCATTGTGCTACCATCAGGATCGTTGAGTTACCAGAAGTTCCACAATGGGTGCAGAACTTCAAAAACTTATCTTTTCATGAAAGCTCTCTTTAAACCAGAGGCGTTATTATAAACAGTCTCCTTAAACTTGCCTTAGAAAGTATCTCTGTTGACCTGACATATACATAGTAACATACATGCCTCATAGTTCGAGAAAGTAAAATCTTTCACATCTTAGTGGGTGAGGGTGGCAGGTTGGGGAATGCAAAAAAAACCACCAAAAATCCCAACCAAAACACAGGCCAAGTTACTGCTTTTCATTTACGGACTTTCAAAAAATCACGTGGACATACCCAGGTACATCAGCAGACAAAACAAAGGCAGCAATTATTTAAATATTTGCCATGTGACGTATGACTGGATCCTTAAATATCATCAG
This sequence comes from Cariama cristata, assembly GCF_000690535.1. Taxonomy (NCBI): domain Eukaryota; kingdom Metazoa; phylum Chordata; class Aves; order Cariamiformes; family Cariamidae; genus Cariama; species Cariama cristata. The sequence continues at coordinate 16,845 of NW_009624439.1, read as the reverse complement.
TTTAAGAATGGGGTGGAAAGCGTAGACATACAGAGAATTGCCTCTGATATACAGAAATATTTCCAGCAGAGATAGTAAAAGTTCTGCATTTTCACCAACCAGATATTTTGTACCTACATTAGCCTATGCTACCCTGCAATGCTCAACAGCACGCTTCTTCCTCCAACAATGTATGGGTTTTGTTTTTATTAAAAGTTGTCTAATGAATTCTTCAAAGTACCCTTGTAAGAATCCTCATTATCAGGAAAAAAAGGGAAAAAAAAAAACATTAGCACTCACAGCATTGATTTCTCCAGTTTTGGGACCCCATGGCGTATTTGGTTCTGCAAGCACATCACATTCAATGCCTTCTTCATCACAGAGCCCAATGCCAGAATCACTTAAGAGAAAGATGTGAAACGAAAATAAACTTTTCTGTTTCACAACTTGAGAATCAGTCTGTCTTTACTCATCACTTACCAAGACAGAAGACAGACCTCCAAGTCAGGCACACAATATTTTGATAACAATCCATTAAAATATAAAGATAGGAGCAAACGCTTATGGAGGATGAATGACTAAATGCCTGACTGAAATGTAAAAGGAAAAAGTACTTGTTCTTCTCTTCCAAATATCCAATTAAACAATCAAAAATAAGTTACCTTTAAAAAGTCCTATGTCTCATTTTAAAATGGGAGAGAAATCAAACGTAACATGCACAGGTGTTAAGTGCTGAAGGCTAAGCTATTTCAGTAACTCGATACAATGTTCTTACCTATTCTCATCCTTAGTGAAAGGAACAACAATAACATCTCTATGATGAAGCAGATCATTCAATATTTTAGTAGTTTGAGATGGCAAAGCATCCCCATCTTCTTTTCCTGAAGGTAAATCAACCATATGATCCCTCACTTTGCAGCCCTGCGATACATATACACAAAAGATCAAATACTTGAGTTAAAGGGAAGAACTGGTTTCACTAAGCACAATAACAAAAGTTCAACTTTTGAACTCTTGTGTCCCAAGGTCCTAGCCTGCCTTGGGACACTGCAACTATTTAGGCTCCTTATTTTGGAAAAGATCTATTTTCATAACACAAGGTCGCTCCCCCACCACATTTTATGCTCTTTTAAAAGTAAGCTAGTTTAGAAGTACCTTTGGGAGGGTTGTAGGATCAAATCGAAGTACTTTTTGGTTACAACAGGGATATACTCCTGTCCCAGTCGAACCTAGAGCACTTGCTACACCTGGATAAAGAACTGGCTGAGAATGGTACTGGCAATGTGAGAACTCAGTACACAGGAAAGACTACATTGGAATAAAAAGAGAGATAACAAGAGGTGAGATTACCTATGGAAGTCAAAATTTTGCACTGTAAAGAATGTATATCAAGCTTTATTGCCATATATTTTCCAAACTCCTTTAATCCCTGCCTCACCCCACAAAAGTCACCCACAATAAGCCATCTACAGACAAACAAGTGAAAGTGAAAATACACTAACTTGGTTACATCTTGAGCAGGTCAACCAATTGACAGTCCCCCAAAGACGCCAATAAACATCCCGCCAAGATTTCAATTCCTCATGAAGGCTAATTAAGTACTCGTGGACTTCCCAGGTTTTGTCTCTGAAAAAGCAAAAGGTCAGGTTGCATACAGAGTCATAACTCTGCTTTGATTCTGCCACCAGCAAGGTGAGGTGGAGAAGGAGCAGAATGACACATCCTCCACTGGTGAAAAGCCTACAGAAGAGTTTAGAACAGGAAGGATACAGTGTGGGACGATTGTTATTAAATACAGACCATGACAGAAGAGCCTATACATATACCCTTTTACAACATCCTAAATTTACTAAAAACAAAGAATTACAGCTTGATTCATCTCAATTCCATATACTGCAAACTTATAAGCTAAGATAAATATCAAGCCTTTCAGAAATCAGGAGAACCATGGAAACCCAATACACAGAGTAGAAGAAATAAAAACATGCACATGCATACAAGTTCAGTCATATTGCAGTTTTCTGTCTTTAAAGTAATATGTTAGGCAACAGAAGCAAAGTACTGCCATTCTATTTTATTTATTTTAAAAGCCAACATAACATGTTTCTATGTATCTGCAACACAAGAGCAATTAGTTCAGAATTAAAGTTTGAAAATGTAAGACCATGTCTTTTTGACAAATATAAGTATCTGAGATTTCTATTCTTAAAAATACAAACTTTGTTCCTTCCTAGTGATAAAATGACACATGCGTCTTCAGAATTCAGAAGAGAATATGCAACTTGCAGTGAGGTGTGTTATCTTCAAAAAGAGCAGACACTGTTTTCCCAGAATTTTAAGCCCTGGCCTAAACCATTTTTTATTATATATACACATCTAACCTAGACTCTGCGAGCAGTACTGCCAACTGGAAGGTAGTTCTAGGCACCACTAGAGGACCAATAAATATAAAATCTATTTTTAAATCATTAAAGATAGACTCGTGTTAGCTTATAAGCCCGAGTTCATTAGTGGCCAGCGTCACTTCACTTAAGGAGCGCTAAACAGATTCTGTGTAGAAAAGCAGTCACAAGTACCACAAGGCAAATAATTAGAACCTAAATAATCCTCTGAGTAACTTTAAAACCCTGCATATTTATATGCTAAGAATTGCATAGCAGCTATATACAGTCAGCTTAAGTGAAGTAATATAATTAATGAATTTTACATGGCTAATCACCAATGATCCTAATAGGTTAGGACAGGGTCGCAAGATTCAGTTCTATTTAGACTGTTAGGCAGAACTTAATCCACACCTTGGAATTACTGGTGGGAGGTAACACTAAATACGTGTTACCTTGGGAGCTGATACTGAACTGTGTTTTGATTGTTCTGAATGAAATAGATCTGATGAGAAAGGTCTCCTGTTACTAATTTCCCATCATCTTCCTTAAAGGGGGCATGTTGGGAGGGAGGGAACTGCAGCTGATCACACACTGATCTTCATTAAGAAAAGAATCCAGCTGTTCACAAACATGGATCAAACAGACAGAATTGAATTAAACACTTGTGCCAAATGAATCAGGCATACATATAGAATAGGTCCTGAAAGCTCCTCTGACAAATACTTTAGAACAGAAAAATAACTGGGAAAGTTTAATTATAGTAGTCTTTAAGCAGGCTGAGTATTTGATTTGACAGTATAAAATCAGTCTAGAAAATACTCTTTAGCCTTTCTTTGCTGGCAGAGGTGGATCTACCATTCAATAACAAACCTTGTAGAAATGCAGCCTTTAATTTAATTTGTCATCAACTACACGTATCTTAAAATCCTTTAATGAAAGAATTAGGTGAGTATTTTCTATTTAAGGCACTACAACCCAAAATAGCCCTCCCAGTAATCATGGCTGTAGTTTTTCTATTTAGTAGCAGCACTGCTGAATGCATTTCAGAAGTACAACATCATAATTATGCCCCCGCCCCATTTTTATTTGCTAGGTAATATAAGAAATTGAGATGTTCTTCACATATCTATGACTTCATTTTGTAATGCGAGTATCTGATAATTCCTAAACATGTACTATTTTATAAAATCACCCAAAATCATATAGTTGAAGAAACATTTTTAATATATATATTCACTACCTTATATGAACATAGACAATATTCCCATGTTGATCTATGTTGATTTTTCCTGGTACACAAGGAATTCTTCTTTCTGTATCTTTAGTTAGCAGTTTTTTACATAAACAACACCTAGATTATTAAAAAGAAAGAAAGAAAATAATGGAGTAAGAGCAAGACTTCAAAACACAGGGACTGTCCTTGCAACTAAAGCAGTGGTATAAAAAGACCGTACCTGTATAATGTTGCTGCATTTCCTCGAGAATCTGGATTTTGGTACTCTGGATCAAACAGTCTCTCAATCTTCTTGCAGAAAAGTTTACTATTAATGACAGCAACACAGCTTACCCATTAGAAAAAATTGAAAAATTTTTTTATGTCTAGTGAGACTAACAATAATATTCTGACGATTGGCAGAGTCACCATATTTCTCTCAGAATCTAGCTTTCAGTATGATTTTCCTTTAAACTAATCTGTTTGGATAACTGGTTCCTGACCTGATCATCTCTTATTTTTACACAGATATTAGGAAATAGATCCCTTAATTTTTTTCCTTTATTATGTTGCTCATCAATATAAACTGCCAGCTTCTACCTTGACTAAAAAAAACTTTTAGTAAAGAATACTTCTGTGAAATTATACTAAACTTTAATCTAAAAGTTATAATATCTTCATCGCTACTGATGAAAACCCTTTCTTACTTTCACCTTGTTTGTTTGCCAGTCTGCCCTCCAACAATTGGCCCTTATCTTGATACTGACTAAGCTAGAGTCCTTATGTATGAAGTAGCATTCCATCACAACTGTTCAGCCTTCCAGCCATCCTAAATTCCATGTCTAAACGTCAGAGTTCATAGAGTGCTGAAGCCAAACCATTGTCTACGAATTAGGAGCATGTCATCCCGTAACAGATTCCTTACCCTAATCCTGGCTTCCATGCAAGGATTCATGAATAATTTGTCCATGTCACACTCCTAGCGTGGCCCTTCCTTTTGCTCGTTTCCTATAAAAAGCTCTTTCCTTTTGCTTGTAATTTTAATATAAAATTCTGAAGTCACTTAATGATATTCCATGTTAAAGACACATTATATGAGAATATAAATTGTATATATATCACTTCAAACCCCACAGTGTCTTAGCTGTTCTGAAAAATGATCCAATAGCCCAACAGCACTTCAGTAGTGTATTACAGGGCAAAAAGTTACCTCTTAAATTTGTCTCTTTTGTCCTTCAGCTCTTCTACTTCATTGTGAGTGAAGAGATCAGCAATGTGCGTGACAAGATTAGCATTGATACAATTCATGTTACATGGCGTGGCTACAATAGCATTCATATTTTTGTGACAATAATGAATACACTTTTCTACCTAGGAAAAACAGAAACATTAAAAATAATGTTAAGGAATTCTAGACAAAGCTATCTCAAAAGATGTACTAATTGCTTCAAGATTTTTATTTTTTAAAGTATGGTGTTTTGGAAAACTATTTCAGTTTAAATTAAAAATAAAAAACAAGTCTCAGATTTGTCTAAAGGAGACTCTGAATTAACATGGCTCTGAATTAGTTTATGTTCTCCTCCAAAAGGTTTCTACAGGCCCAAAAAAACCCTCCACAAATGTTTCACCTTCAATAAGTGGTACCTTCCAATTGCTTGTAACAAGAGAACCACAGTACACATTATACATAGTATCGCCTGGATCTCAACTTAAACAGCTATGTTTACTGTGTATTTAATTGTGGGTCACCCCAATGACAGAACTTTTGACAAACATTTTAACAAACAAGTCAGTAGATATTACTTATACAGAGCTGGAGAAGCAGATCCTAAACTGCAGAAGTGTCATTTGTGTAAAAAGAATAAAAACCAAAGGTATTAATTGATTTAATAATCTTTTTTGATGAAACTTGTCAGAAGTCAGATACTGATGTTACTCTAGATCACTCATCAAAAAGCAAATGCAAGATCCCACTATCACATTTAGAAATAATTTATCCTGTAAGTTTTCTTGCAGTGAGATTCTGCAAATATTAGATTACTGCACTGAATAAGAAAGGTGGTAAAAATCTCAGAATGTTCTCATTGCATCATTTGTTTATGTAACAGCAAAAGTATAACAAATGAGCTGTTAGACACCTGGTAATTAACTGTGCCCTTATGGCAGAGAATCTTTCTTTCTTAATACTTACTAATGAATCCATCTTCAAAAACTCAGAAGAAATAAGAATTGATATGACGTTTGATGGTTCTAAAAGGCAACAAAAAAGGGTATTTTTTTACATGAATTCTTTCAATAATTTCATATCACATCCCTCCCTCTACATATTTAGCATCTGTTTTAAGTATTATTTTACCAATGAACCTGTCATTCTATCTTCCAATATGTAGAGCATTTTCCATCTTAAGAAACAAAGTTTTGGTTTATCATTTAGGTGGCCAGAGTACAACTACAACAAACTAGAATTTACAAGAACTGGAAAAGGTGGTTTCCTAGGGATACAATGACTAAACAATTACACAAGATTAACTTCCACCCGTAACCATCATACCCAGCTGAGATTCTGCTTTACATAACCGTTGCATTGCAAGTTATAACTCTATTCTCTTGGTTTGTTTATATTTTTTTTTAAATGGTAGCAAAGACACATAAAAAGATTAAAAACTTGCCTGAAATTCATAAAGGCAAAAGTTCTTCTACCATTGTATCAGATTGCATTGAAATTTTAGAACATATTGCAATAGGGAGCAGAAGGGAAACAAAACAAAACCCAACAATCATCAGTATTTTAAAACTACCACTCTGTTCTTGTTCAGAAGAGCTCTGAAGAATCTTAATTAAAAACACCAGATCCCAAAATGTTAGATCTTTTTCACTGCTTCAACTATCAGGATGTTTCCTCAAAACGATCAGTGTTGACAAATCAGACATCTGCTACAATGACAAGAGGAGCTCTGTTGCAACACTTTTCTAACAAATGACAAGCTTCAGTGCAACAGTTGGAAACAAAGAGACTGGGGCTTAACTGTATCAAAAATATTAATCTTCCATTAGTACAGAACATAATGAACCTACAACAAACAATCTACATTCTTTTACCTAAAGTGGGCATTTCATTAGCTTCAGAATCTTTAGCATTCCTTTTAACATATCTTATCAACCAGTCAAAAATGTGAACGTCACAGTGCACTGAAATGTCCACCTCTTCCCAGCGCTGAGCATCCACTGACAGATATTCAGCAAAGTACTTCATTTCTGAAATCAAAAGGTCTCGAGGACACACAAAATCTTCTTTGAGGTTTTTCGCTTCATCACACACATGGATCACCATATTTGGCCTCAAAAAGAAAACAAGCCACAAAACAAATTAGGACCGTAAGCTAATTAGAACACCAAACCCGATCAACAAAAAGCTCATCTCCAAATCTGGATCACACATTGCACCACACTTGTCACTGACAGGTTTTTATCAACAGAAGGAAAACAAATTGCCGTTATTAGCTTATTAATACAAACTATTAATACAAACTATTGTCAGATAGCATTGTCAGGTGAAGAACAAAGATGTGTATCCTCTGACACATAATCAGTGCGATTGAATTGTTAAGTTAAGGGACCAGAGAAAGAATTTTCTAGCTCCAGTCCCCAGTTTTGTCAGCAGTTTGTTGTGGAATATTTCCCGAATTACACAGAGAACTTATTTGTTCTCCCCTTTAAATTTTCTTGAAAAAACAGGCAGATATATATGCCTAAGTTACTGAGGTACCAAGGACAATAACAGCATACAATAGCAATTTTCATCTGTGGAAATCAATATTGTTTTATTGTATATTAAAATGTCTACCTCTTAAGAAAAGGTCAAAGCTAGAATCAGTAAATGCTGCCTCTACTGAAAGATGGTTACCGTTAGGTTTCAAACACACACATTACTCCATACATACTTATATAGTATGGAAAACAAGGATGTGACAGTATGAAAAACTGTGATGTGCATGGCTATTTCATTTCATAGTAAAATTTTTCATTTGCACTTTTCATTTATGGCTTTCTTTTCCCACTTTTACATAGGAGAAATCTATGTTCACAGAACCTTTTTTTTAAATTAAAGTGTTATTGAGCATCAATCTTACTTCATTCCTTTTTAAAATCAGGTTATGTTTCCCATTCTCGCCACAGCAGTGATCAGTCACTCAGAGGAACACTATGGACAGATCTATAAGCAAGCTACCCCTGTTGCACATAAGAAATTCTCAAACCAACCCCTAGTATTTCTGTAGCAATGTAAGGTTTCAAAATTTCTTACAGCATTTATTAGGATGTTCCCAGCTGTTTTCTCTCTGATAGTAGAAAAGTATGAGCAATTTAGACATCTTTCTGTCAGTTCTATAACCCTCTAGATAACACAAAAAGATCTTACCCCTGGCTTTCGGCGGTGCTTTCTCCACCTTTCTGCATAGGATCTTTCTCAGATTCTGAAGAACAATTCCTTGTGGAGGTTGTGCTGGGCCTTCCTTAAATATAAGGGAAAAAGGCTGTGTTAGAACAAAAATCCCTGACCTTTTGCTCTTCAGCATCTTGGAAACGCAACTGAATGACAGCTCTCATGGTGGAGCAATGTTACACAACTAGCAACAAATCTGCTACCATAAGGGTGACTAGATAATCCAAATTCCTGCTCTGAATGCCATGCACTGGGAACTCAGACCAGCAGCATTTCTGGGTTGCCCTGACACTTGGCTGCAAACTCAGCTTGGTCCTGTCTCAGTACAGAGCAGCAAGATTCACACAGTCTTCAGCATTTCCTTCTGGGAATGCAATCCATTCCTTTAGCTCTCCTTGTCTGCTTTGTGGGATGTGGGTCTTAAGATTCTGTCACATCAAAACTTCTGTTTTCAGGAAGCTTTGGTGCCAGGATATATATAGCAACTGGAGACTAACTCTGCTTCTTATCCATAATGTGTTAGCTTTGGAAATAAGTTGCTTCCAAACAGAAGCACAGAAGTCTCTTAAGATGTGTTTCTGTTAAGTTTCTCAAACACATGGCTTAAAGCAGCAGATTATATAAAACAATACTCAAAGAAAGCAGATTGTGAAATTTGTCTAGTCCTAGAGCTACATCATGTAGCTTATTCCAGGAAAAAAGGACATCTGCACTTTAGTTCAAATAGGTTATGTCCACAAATGCACTACGAGCAACGGAACCTGGACACAAAACCCAGTGAAGTCCAGGAGGTCTAGTCACCAAATCTAGCGAGTTCTGGGTTAAGACAACCCCAGCATTCAGACATTGAATAACTTTTCCAACTGTGATGAATGGATCACTGCAATCTGAAACTTCAATAAACTTGCTTGTAAGTCAGAAAGATCATTATCTGTTTAAAATAATGGAAGGGCACATATCTGTCTTCCACTGATGAAAGCCCATAAGGTTGTGATTTTCCATGATTACTCTCTACTGTTAGATTTCTAGGAAAAGAGTTCCAGAAGCATCTTCTCCCTCTCATGTAATGTAAGAGGCTGTACTCTTCTGAAGAAGACTAAGATAGACCTCTTCATCATATGGCTAAATAACTACAGCAGACTGACACCAAAAATTATCTGGAAGCTCTACACAGTTCAGAACACAGTAGTTATGCCCTTCAGGAAAGCAAAGTTATCACACCAGAGGCAGAAGAAACAAAATTTTCTCTAAAGATATAGCCTAAGGCCTTGCACAGTTAAGCCTTAGTAAGGCCATAATAGAGGGAACACAGTTTAAAAAAGGGGAAGATTTACTAGACAGAACCTAGTAAAGCCTTGGAAGGGGCTGGGTCAGCCACAGCCTTCAGGGCAGCCATTCCACGGCAGGCAGATGACCCATGCCAGCATTAAAACAGCCACGGTGGGAGTCCTAGATTTTGAATGCAAGGTAAGGCGAGCATTTTAAAGGAAGGGCCTGTGGAAAAAAGTGACATTGAAGAGTTCTGTCTGCAAATATTAAGAAGTTTATTTTGAACACAGTGAAGTTATTTACTAAAGAAAAGGAAATAATGCTGACAAGAATATGCAACGCAGCCAAATTAATGGGGACGTCTGAACTTCACCATACATTTCTTCCTCTTTTTTTTTTCTTCCCCTCAAAGCTTATAGATTGGTTGACTTCTGAAAGTTAGTAATGAATACTTTGGGTAAAAGGCTATCCTATATGCTTGTTTACTGTCATAAAATGCATTCAGAGGGACTTAACAGCAGTTTGCCTTATAATTAGCAAATAATAAATGAGCTTTTATAACTCAGCCAAAACCAGAATCCAGCTCAAAATTAATTTGATTCAATTGCTTTTTCTTGCTGTTACTCATGCCTACAAACAAATCCAAACAGGCTCAAAATTCTTGATCATAACAACAAGCAGATGTGAATAAATCCGCCAGGAAATAATTAATTAAACAAACACATTTACAAATAATCTTTTTTCAAATCCCTAATTCTGAAACATAAAAGTACCTCACAAATATTAAGAGGGTGAATTCACGCAAGCCTGTGAGAAAAAGATTAATTATCCTAATTTCATATCAACAAGTTACATACAAACTGGGAAAATTATTTATCCAAAATCACAAAGAGAACAGAGAAAAATCTCAGGCTAGAATCTTGCCGTAGGAGACATTAGGGTACTTAACTGCATTAATACTTATTACACATATTACACTGTTAAAAAGAAAACATGCACTAATTGTCTAAAGAGTTCTATAAGCAGAGTTAGCTTGTTAACTGCCTACTGGGAAGCTACTAATCTTATAAGTAGACACCTGTGGGTGCAAGAAGCATTTATTCCACATCATGCATGTAAGAAATATATAATTGAAAGCCGATTGGAAGCATTTTCAGTCTAGATACTCCATATACAGCTTTCAAATATCATCTCTTGTTTAGAGTTATTAAAAACATTTTATTTGTTCTCCAGCAAAGGTCAAATAGCTGTTTTTCCTCTGCAAAGAGACCAGTGACTAGAAAGCTGCAGCACTGAAGGACGTCATAACACAGAACGTTTTGTTTAAACACTTCACTGTTGTCTTAATTTTTAACACAGAAATTGTTTACTCGTTACTGAAGCAAATTTCCCATGCAATACATTTACGAAGTCCTACAAGGTGCTGAAAACATCTCAGTCTACAATGAAAATCAGAGAATAACTATCACACAGTTAATTACAGCTTCTTACAGGAGAAGCACTTAAGGAAATGGTAACAATATTTACTTGTGCTGTGATTGAAATACAACTATTAGGATGGCCCTCTTCTCCCAAATTATTAGTGGGACACATAATTGACTAAGACACATTATATGTCATCACAAGACCGTCTTGCATCAAAAAGTAGCCACACTACACTCCAACTCTGAAGTAGCCATCTTGCCACCGAGTAGGATGGCAAACACAGGGCTTTTAGCTGGGAGAGAAGGGTCTGGACCTCAAGGGATCACCTTCTAGCTTTCTGCAGCTTTTCTACACAAAACTTTCTAGTTATTTTAGTAACACAGCTTAATGTGATTGCAAATGGCTGTAGGTTTAACAGTACAACACTACGGATATGAAACAGGAGAGGAATTCCTCTCCCCACCAAAAATCTCTAAACGGGATTCAGCATAAGGACTTAGGCCTTTTGGAAGGACAAGCTACTAAAAACACCCAAACAAACATCGATTCTTAATCTAAACTAACTCAAAGTGACTTCATGTATGCATTACATTTATGCTTTTTTTTTTTTTTTTTCCTCCCCCAAAAATGAACAACTACTATTCCTGGGCAGACGTACCACTCAGGACAGAGAAGCATGCACGTATTCATTATAATCAAAGCCAATATATTTCAGAATGACCAAAAACATACCAGTTATAGTAATGGAATCCTGCCCAATAGCAGGCTCCTGAAACTCTGTCTGTGTATCGAGCAAGGAGGATTTGATGTACGTAGCTAAATTTTCCACAGGACTCCCACCAGCGGCCATCAGGGGATTATACTGGTTGTCAACAGGTGAACTTCCACTGCCTTTTAGTTCATCAAACCTTTTTGCACACTGTCACAAGATTAAATGATAGGACAATGAAGCAGCAGCTTTCAGTACATTTTTAATAACTGTAATTAGAGACAGATATTGTATTTTGTATCTTTTGCATGTGAACAGTTACTGATATTAAACTTATAATGCTTCCTATTTAGTTAGTAGTATCAGGAAAGTACATAAATATACACTAAAATAAGTAACATTTACCAGAATTAAATACTCTTAACAGAAAGAGAAAAAATTAGATAGAATCTGTTTCAACCTTTATTTCTTTAAACCCTGCGACTTTAAGCCCAATCTTCAAAAGGGAAAGTTATGGGGAGAGTTTAAATTCTCATTTTGTAACTAGTTCTTTTATCATAAACATTGTCAAGTATCAATAAAAGCAGCTGTAGTAATTGGTTCATAATTATTATTCCTTTACTTTATGACTTCCATCCTGATTTGGACAAAAGGGACTGGCCATTGCCACTGCAGTTCTATTAATTTTCCATTCCTTGTTTTGATAAACTAGAAAGTCTTTCCATTTTGTAAATTTGTACTGCTACAATGACAAT